>NW_010431816.1:0-7978 GCF_000710305.1 Buceros rhinoceros silvestris
TATCAGACAGAGAGACTAACTATATCAGACAATGACAATTCTTCACGTTTCTTCTCCCAGGTGAGGGAAGAAATGGGTCAAATTCACAAATACTAGCCTAAGATCACTTATACATTCAATCATATTTATATGAGTGACCACAGCAAGTTCTCAGGAAGCAGGCTGTTAATCTACAGACACATACAGTTGATTACATGCATTTTGGAAAACATTTTCAAAGAATGAGTTTAATCTTCTTCATGATGTAGACAACAGCTCTTTGAAATACTTAGAAGAGAGTGCTGTTGCATCCCCAGACTGGCTGAGTAGTGAACCGGGTAGGCTCTTTGGTAACGTCTGGCAACTTTACTAAGTGCTCATGAATATGAAGCCCCAGCTTAAGACTTTAAGAAAGTCCTTTTTCCCTATTAGCATCTGTTTTCCCACACACACATACATTCTCTTCTTACTAGGGCTGAGACAGATCTCACCTAATTTTGACACAGCTTTGAGGTAATCACATAAGCTTACTCAGCAGTCAGACAGAACATGCCTTTCTGGAAAGCGAATTAATCTAAACTGTTTAGATACCTATTTTAATTACCTTATTTGTTAACAGTATTGTGTATAAACTCCACTCAAATGTATGCTTCTATGTAAGAGCTGCATAACACTTAACAGAAGCATTCCACAATTCTGTAGTTTCAGAATACTACAGAAATTGCCCTGTCAATGTTTGACACCAGCCTACTCCAGGTATAATTCACCAGGACCCCTCTCCCTGTGGTCAGGATGCTGGGATCCTCAGTGTGCTCCGGAGCTTGCCAGGAACCCACAAACCACCACAATGAAATCAAAATAATCCATCTTCATCATCATTTCAGAAGTGTGAAAAGTTGGAAGACAAAGTGACTGGTCAGCCCCTGAGCCAATGACTAATTTGTATTCATTTATATTGGCATCAAGAAATGAGGAATCCAAATAATGATTCAAATAGCTGCACACCTAGTGGCAGAGACGGACTTTGAAATCAGTGGGGAAACCAGAGAGAACATACATACGTACATATATGTATATGTGTGTATGTAACATTTTCAGCCTTGCTGATAATAGCTCAAAGCGTATCACCATATTGCCAGTGTACCACAGAGATACTTTTTCAAGTCTATCATTTGTGTTGGCCTTGAAAACACACATTTACTCCAGTTCATTTAAATCTAGCAGTTTAACAGCAGCGGTGCTATTACCCAAGATCTCATGCTTTGATTTGGTATTTCCAGAAAACATAAATAGAGTCAGAACTCGCCTTCTTATCTTCTCAAAGTGAAGAGAACAGGGTGGGAAAAGACTCTTAACTCCAGTCAGCAAATGCACTCAGCCCAGCCCCTGTCCTCATAATAAATGCAATGAAAATTTCTTATGGCAGATGCAGATGTCTCGATACCAGTAAGGCATTAATACAACCTCTCCCTGTTATAAATACTCCGAACATGCCTATGAGTCAGTATTAAATATTGCCAAATTTCTTTCAAATGTCACCTCCTTATCACAAATGACACACTTGGAGCCTGAGCAGACATGCTGAATGAATTCAGTAGTGCAAAGGATGGAAATAAATTGTCAGCTCTAACAAATCATGAACCCTTCAAATCAGAAATGAGGCATGAGGTTGGACACCCCATTGCTACTCAGTTGATTTTGCTGCAAAAATAAACAGGTAGTTCCTCTCCAAGCCACGCACAAATTTTTCCAGAGTACTCAATACGAGCATACAAACATCTGGGGTACCAGCATGCATTTTTGAGAGAACAGAAGTGCAAACATAACACACGCGTTCCTTCAGTGTTTCATGGCACGTCTTTGGCTAGATGTGGGAAGTTTGGAGTTTGGTCTGGAGATTTTTTATTTTGTTTCTTAAAACCATTTCAGTAGTAAGACAAAGCACAGGAAATTTGGATACAAACACAATTTGAAATCCTTATCTGCACTTTGGTGTTTATATTTGCAAGAGCATATACACATACAGCTAATGATATGAGAATCAAAATACCATGAAAACATTCTGTGCATTTATTTCCAAACATATCCACAAATGTAATGTAAGACTTCAGGAAAAAGTGTCTAGGGAAGATTCAGAATTGACAACTGACAGAAGATTCTAAATCAAAATGATCAAGTAATAAAAGGATTGTTGGAATATTATTCACTGAAGATAAAAATTTAATCAACATATATCATAATGTGTTTTCAAATTACTTTTCAAACCTTTGACAAAAGAGTCATCTCGATTTTTCACAAGATATCATACTATTTTTTCTACCATTATACTCAGTGAACCCTGAACAATCCTTTGAAAGGGATAATTTTGTGAATTACACTACTGATGCAGAAAACTTGTGGCAATAACCACTTCTAAGTAGTATCAGGTTTTGAAGTTCTAAGACAGATTTAGAAAGACAGGATTATTTCACAATTTGCATTAAAAATACATGCTTTTTCTCCAACTTTGTTGCAAAGTTTTCCCCTTGTGCTCAAAGCAACCCAAACTGAGTATCTCATCTGTGAACTTTTTCCTATCACTTTTCTTCCCTTTTCCTGTTTTTAAAATGACAAGATAGCTTGCACAAGACAGTGCAGTAATGAAGATAATTTAAAGTTCCTGAAGAACTGAGATATGATAGGAATGAACACCTCTACAGCAGAAACACACATTAAAGTTAATAATTAAGCATTAAGAATGGGTTGCAAATAAGGTATATGACCATATATTGAATACTGGCAAGAAAATAAAAAGCTGCAAAGGTGGTCCCTAAGAATTAACCTTGCCTACATGTAGCTGTTCTAAAAGCTGGATAGCAAGGGTAAAAGAGACACTGAGATTCTCATGATACAAAGCAGAGAGATACTGAGCAAGTAATTCGGCCATAGGTGGGATAAACCACTTTAGGGACAAGCTTATTTTTCTCCATTGTCTGTGTAAGTGTCTGGAAGGCTAGCTGAGACTACCTCAGTGCCACCATAGCCCTCCACAGATTATTTCTAACAGGTCCCTGAAAGGTAGCCTATAGTCAGTGGGTTTAAATTTGCTACGCAGGGGTCCATACACTTAATGAGGTTGAAAAAAAAGAAAGAAAAATCACAGGACAAGATAGATAGCATTCTGAAGCTCAGACTGAAGACTTAGGTTTACCTCCTAAACCACCAGCATCCATCCTCTGCACATAATGAGGCAGGCACCTGCTGGAAAACAGAATGAATGATCATGTGGAAGAAAGAAAGGAGAAATTTCAAACATCTCACCTGTTTCAAAAAGTAAGGCTAGCAAAAGATTTTTATTTTACCTACACTAAAAAAAAAAAAAAAAAAAAAAAAAAAAAAAAAAAAAAAAAAAAAAAAAAAAAAAAATCAACTGATTTGACCAGCATGCTATCAAACAAGGTCTGCAAGACTGCCTCAAGAGGATTGTTTTCACCTGACAAAGTGTTATTAAACATCTGAAAAAATCTGCTGGTTTTAATAAGCACAAGAATCAGATTCCTCTTGGAGGTTCAACAGCAAAGGATGAGGGACAATGCACACAAGCTACAGTATGAGTAACTTCAATTAGGCTTTAGGAAAAAAAAAATCATGGTGAGTGGTCATCACTGGTGGTCACTGGAACAGGTTACTCAAAGAGGCTGCAGAATGGCCATCCTTGGGGATATTCAAAACTTAAGCCAACACGATCATGAGCAACCTCAATCTAACTTTCAATCTGGCTCAGTGCTGAACATAGTGGTGACCCACACGACCTCCTCAGGTCTCTTCTAATCTCAGTTGTGCTGAAGTTCTATGCCCCAGTCTCAGCCCACTTCGGCTGTAACAGCGATTATTCCTTCACCACAGCCTGTTAAATCTGAGCGCTGGATCTGAAAACCTGTTTCCCCTTTGCTTTCCTGACCTGACCCACTTGGCCTGCTGACCTGACCTATGCAACTAGTGGGCTGCAAATTAAATTAGGTTAAAATATTCTAACTGACCATCTAAGTGATGAGCAACTAGAAATTATATATGAAACCAGCCAAGAGAAGGATCTGACAGAAACTCACAGGAAGCAGCTGGGCAACAAGATGGCCCAGAAGAAACAGGTCAGTAAGCGTAAAATACTGCAGGGAAAACAACAGTAAGGTCACCAGACAGCATTGCCCTGCGGACTACAGCTTGGAAACTAAGCCCCTAAGTTTCACCATCCTCCTTATGTCAGTTATATTACATATTATATTATATTGTGAGGTAACGTGGGTCATTTCCTAATCATGTATAAAGAATGTTATTTTCCTTCCCTGTCAAGACATGTATGGATCACAAACTACTGCTACAGTTCCAGCCTGAAGTGGCATTCAGAGGTTCAACTCTGCTAAGGACATAAGAAGCGATCAAAGATATCCCAGAAAAAATTCTCTTTTTGATTCCATTTGGTTTAGGGATATTAAAATTGAAGGGGGAAAAAATGGGAAAAATTACAAACTAGAAAACTATGTTAAAAAATAAATGCTATTAAATTTCAAAAGTCAAGCTCTGCAGACTCGAGAAGTAACCATTAGGGAACTTTAATTAAACACTATGACACAGGCATACATGATGAAATACTATTTATCCACACAAAATTCAGCTTCCTTTAGAAGGCCCAGGGCTCAGCAAGGTGAACAACTGCTCAAAATCTTGCTTTTTCCACAGATACTGTGTGTCACTATGTCATATCTAAACAATTAAAACCTTGTGTTAGTTAACTCCAAGGATGAGAAAATCCAGGAAGAGATGCAAAAATCATAACCATACACAAATTTTGGTGGCCCAATTTGAGATCCTAAGTGCTCTGAACAAAATCAAATCCTAGATAACATAAAGCACAGCTCCCAGAGGCCACATGATCACCACTTCAAAGCTTTAAATTTCCAAACACTTATGTGGTCTTAACAATATTCTTTTAAACACAGCTTCTGTATAATATACATTTAGATTGTGGTAAATGAGGCTACAGTTATGCAAGAGATTCCTCTAAGTGCCATTCAAACCAGTGGGACTCCTCAGACACTTCAACATGTGCCTAAGAGTAAATACCTCACCGCAGCAGCACTTTCACACAGAGAGAGCAGAAAAGGATAGCTCACCTTTCTCCTAAAGCAGATGTTGAAATGCTCCAGCGTTAAGATTTGTATTTTATGAAGTTTCATATAAATGAAACTGACTGTAATTTCAGTGAGACAAGCAGCCTGTTCCGAATGTACTCTGACGCATTTACCAAGACTCATCACATACGTAAAGTTTAGATAAGTACTCGAGTGGCAACTGAATAATTTTCCTACAGAAGTTAAGACTGCACTACTGGCTAAGTTACCAAACTAATGGCTGCTAGCGTATATAAGAGAAAAAATACACCACTTTATTAAAGTATTTTATGTCTCTGAGAGGTGGTGTGACCTGACAGATCAATTTTCAGTCTGTGATTCTATTTCTAGATTCCATGACTAGGATTCCTTAGATAGAGATAGTTACACTTCCTCTTGCCTCACTTTCCTCCTTTGTAACAATTAGGTCTGACATCCTTTAGAATGCCTTCAAATTTATTTATGGGACTATTATGTGATATAGACTATGCACATCAATACCCAAAAATCAAACACACAGTAAAATACCATGCATACGCACCATTTCATTATTGAACCGGTGAGATACTGCAAAATACACACTTACATAAATATTATTAGAGTACACAGGCTTTGTTCATAATTTCAGTAACAAAAAAAAAGACAGCAAGCATGGCAAGAGTCCAAAATGATTTATTTTAAACATCTAGTCTAATAAGCTAAACTACTTTGAACTATTAAACTACTACTAAACAAGCTAGTAATCTCTCCAGACAGCTGAAAATAAATAATCTTTGTAGTATTTAAAAAAAGAAAATACTTCTTCTGCACAACTTGCTACTTATAGACAAGTAATTAGGAAAGCAGCAAAACAGCAGGAGAATGCAGGCCATGGACACGTTCACATCTGTCCATCAGGATTGCTCATGGACACACACTGCTCTGGAAGTACGTTCCCTGAGGAACCACAACCAGTGAAGTAAGCTTTTCCCTGACCCTGTTAACCCCTCCCATATGGGCAAGTGGGAAATCCAGCAAGCCTTCACCTACTCCCTCTGCACACACCTGCACAAGCAGAGAAGAAAGCAGCTCTGATGCATCTAAGCAGCTGGCTATGAAAAGCATTTTGTAGTGCCAGAGATCCTCAATGCAAGGAAATTAGATCACTATGATTGAGCACAGAGTTAAGAGAAGCTACTTACAGTGTTAGACTACGTTCACACTACTAAATCAAGTGATGTCAGGGAGCATTCCCAGGAGATCGAACTCACTCAGTCATGCAGGCCACTGAACTGCTAGTGACCGGTGCAGCATCCCTCTAACCCAGGCCAGCTACATCTCTCCCATGCAATTCTGGGGCACGGATTTAACACAGGCTAGAAGCCAGTCTCAGCCACCAGCTTTTATTCACATACAGCAGCGTTGACAAGGGCTAATCCAGGCCAGTTGGCTTCAGGACCAGACAACAGTCTTGGGTACACTGCATTAACTGAGAGAGAAGTGGTCACAGCCTCTCCAGGCTTTATCTGCTACTATCCTTCCAGGAAGACTTTAACAGGAACACATGCAATGAAGTACAGAGACAGCCTGATCAGCACCACCTGACAAAAGTCATCTACACGCTGTAGCATACAAGACAAAAACTAGACATTAGTAGAGCTCATCTTTACTTCTTCCTGCTTCCTCTGCATATGTTCTACTAATATCCAGGGTCTCATTTATTTTCCCAGTTTTTTAAAAAAGAATTTCTATGCATTTAAAACACACTCTTACAGTAAGGCTTCTCTCTAATAAATGAGTCATACAAAACAGCCTAAGCAGCTGGGTTTCCGAGGGCTAATCATTTGGTAGCAAATATTTCACATTAAAGTTATTTAGAAATTATTAGTCTTCTGATTACTAGCCACTACCAAGTTTGCTTCTGTAGACTGAAGATATAATTACTAGTGAATCTATTACGTTATCTGGAAACGTAGCTACAGCAATGTGGAAATAGACTTGCCCACAACAGGTAACTGTGCCAAAACATGAATAAAAATACATTTTTTAGCTGTGACAATACACAGCTATTCTGTGTTATCAATACTCTTTGAAATCTCTTTACAATTTCATCTATCTAGAAACAGCCTATTTAAAACCATCCCTTTCATAATGCGATACCTCTGCTGCCTTTGCCCTAACGTTAGAATGCGGAAGATTTCCCACAGAAAACGCAACGTGCAAAACTCATTTGCCACTGCTTAGGCACTCATGTTCCCAGTAAGGATAAAGCACTTTGTTTAACAGCCCTCTTGGGCACAGATCTAACTTGCTAGCTATACCTAGCTCTGACCACTTAAAATACATGTTACCTGTACCTTCATGCAAATCCACTGTTTTTCAAGGAAAGTGTTTTTACTGATTTACAAGGAAAACTTTATTGTATGCTTTGTTACATGTATACCTAAAAGTAAGGCTTCTGAAAATCAAGTATGAAGAAAACCACGTGGAGTGCCCAAATAAAAATCACATACATCACATCACATAGAAGAAAAACTATCTGTATTTTTTAAATCAGATGCCTCTTATTTCCAGGAGCGGCTCCCCACAGCAGGAACAACCCGCACACCGTACGTACCAGACACCGGGAGGATCTCCCTGATCAAGTTTTGCACAGTCAAGAGTCTGAAGAGCAGGTGACAGAAAGCAGCCAGCCCTGCACCCCTGTCCCTAACGAAGTGCCCTGCATCAGGAGGAAAGGGACACCTCCACTCCTCGGTGACCTGCGAGGCGGCATTCGGCAGGTGACGGAGAGCTTCACAGAGCCGGGCCAATTCACGGGGACCAAACCCACGCCGGAAGCGCGACCCCCAACACCGCCGGGAGAAACCCCC
>NW_010431817.1:0-6035 GCF_000710305.1 Buceros rhinoceros silvestris
TTTAAGAACTGTAAAGAGGTGATACTTTTAATGAACACTTCTTCCAAGCTCCCTATGTGCTGGATGCAAAGCAAAGGTGGCAGGAGACCTGCATGAATGAACAAAATGCTCCTAAAAAAACCTCAAACAGAAGCAGAGCCAGGCGACCCAAGAGGAAGCAAGACATTGTTTGAGCAAGCAGAGATGGGGTTAGGAAAGCCAAAGCCCACTTGGAGTTTAATCTGGCAAGGGACATGAAGCACAACAAGAAGGTAAGAATGGCTTCCACACATGTATCAGGTGCTAAAGGAAGGTAAGACTAGGCAAGGTGCGAGCCTGCTGCTGAATGGAGGCCGAGGACCTGGTGACAAAGGAGAGAAAAAAGACTCTGGTACTCTATGCCTTCTTCGCTGGTAAGACATTCCCTCAAGAATCTCAGGCCCTGAGACCTGTGTAAGGAAGACTTATCCTCAGTGAAAGAGGATCAGGAAAAGAAACATTTAAAAAAAACCCCAAAAATAATCTCAGAGAATCTCACACTGGAAGGGACCGCTGGAAGTAAACTCCTTGCTCAAGCAGGCCTACCACAGCCAGTTGCCCAGGACCATGTTCAGACAGCTTTTGAGTATCTCAAAGAATAGACAGTCACCAGCCAGTGCTCTGTCACCTTCACAGTAAAATGAATGGTGTGTCCTGATGTTCAGAGGGGATATCTTCTGATTTAGTTTGTGCCCATTGCTTCTTGTCCAGTTACTGGGTATCACTGAGAAGATCCTGCCTCTGCCTTCTCTGCACCTTCCCTTCAAGTATTCAAGTATACACACGGAGGAGATCCTGCTGATCCTTTCTTTTCTCTAGGCTGAACAGTCCCAGCTCTCTCACAACTGTACACAGTGCTCCAGGTGTGGCCTCACCAGTTCCAAGTGGAGGGAAGCTGTGGAATCAAGTAAACTTGGAAACCATTCCCATACACTAGGGCAAGGTGATTGGGAATAATCAGCATGCGTTTATGTAGAGGAAGCCATGCTTGGCCAATCTTGTAACCTTGATGGGAGAGCAGTGGATGCTGTTCATCCCTACTTTAGTAAGGCTTTCGACATCCTCATAGACAAGCCAACTAAAGTGGATGGCAAGGTCGACTGAAAACTGGCTGCACTGCTGGGTTTAACAGGTTATGATGAATGGCACAAAGTCCAGCGAGAGGCCAGTCACAGTGGTGTACCCCAGGGATTAATATTACAACCAACACTGTTTACCATCTTCACTGATAACTTGGACAATGGGACAGATAACACATACAGATTCACAAATTCGATAATTTCAGACACAAAGACGCTGTTCACATGAATTACTTAGAAAGAAAACTGCAAAACTAGACCTTTCAGAAGTCCTTGCCAGAAATATTTCAATACAAAAGTTCTTAAACCCAAATCTCCTCTCAATTCTTGAAGTTATTATGTGGCTACATCTATAAACTTTCTCATGAAGCAAAGATAACCAAATGGCTCCGAGACTGGCTACAAAGACAATTAATCGAACCCCTCAGGAAACGTGCCTAATGCTTGGTTGCCACCATTCCCTCCCCTCAAAGTAACTCATATTCCCTTATATTATCATCAGTATGGACACACTAAGCAAGACCCAGCGTATGGGAGGTACTGGACCATGAATACATGTTCCACAAAGTGGAAACCCACACATTACATTCTCTTCCCACTCTACTAAAACAACACCATGTGAAAACCTTGGGTGCTAGTGCTGTAAAGCATTAAAGACAAAGGAAGATTCTGCTATTTCTGTTAACTGCTTGCTAAAAAATACAGGCAGCATTTGCAAGAGTTTTACTGAGAGTTGCATAATTTCAACATTGTATACCACAGACTAAAATATACACATATAAGAAGCAAAACCTAAAAACTAATCCGCATGCAAAAGGCTAGAATCAGACTGCTAACACAAGAGCACCAGAGATGGGCTCCCCTCCTTTAAGTGCAGGTTGACCACACTCTTAACGAACAACTGAAAAACAGCTTATTAGAACTGATACAGTTTACAGTCCATCTTCAGCTACAAAGACAATTTTGCCCTACATTAACACCTGGCTGAAAACCATAAAGGTTCAAGCACTGCTGTTCAGGCACTTCTAGGACAGGCCAGGCAATTCCTTCAGAGATGTTAGGAAGACAACCAGGAACAAAACAAAACAGGAGGAAGATACTAATCTGTCATTCCCTAACACATACTTTAACTCTGAACTCAAAAAACCCTTCCGAAAAGAATCTCTCAAATTAGAAGTCATACTCTACGTTGATTCTTAATAGGATATTAGCAGCTACGGCCTCAGAAACATGCCTTTTGCTTTATGTCTGCCTTATCTATTACTCAGATGAGGCTGGCTTCAGAGCATGTAAGCACATGTTCACGCGTACCCAACTGGAGATAAAACTGACCTGAAGCACAGTCATTCACACTTCATCGTGCTTCAGTACAGGCTAGAAAGACAGGTGGAATCCTCCCTGCAGCGACGGGTTTGCTGCTCTAGCCCGGTAACAGATACCAGAACTGAAATGCAAGACTTCAGTGCTAATTCGTCCTCTATTCAAAGAAAAAAAAAAGCATTAGCAGATTCACTGAACAGTATGGGAAGTGGTATAGGACAGACAGGGATAGCAACTGCAATAGGCATTTGGTGAAAGAGATGCAGGCAAGTGCCAATGTAGGGCAGAGTAGCTAAAATGAGAAAAAGGGAGCAAAGAAGGTTACAGCAGAGGAAGGACAAGAATGCAAAGTAATGTTAAAACCCTTTTGGGCACTGAAATCGCCTTTTGAGACTCACAAGCCTGTTCAAAGTCTAGTTCAAAATACACAAGACTAAAGCCAGACAACACTAAAGGGGCACTTTTACAGCACGGTGAAGACCTCCTAGTGTACTTTGTTTAGATTTGAGAGGTCCTTTCTCAGATGTTACACTTAGCAGTCTTGGTTAAAACACTAATAAACATCCAAAAACAGGTCTAGGAAGCTGAAGTGTCTCTAGCAAGTTATCTGGCAAATCATGGCCAGAATTAAATTTTAATCCCCCGTTTGCTATAAAAAGCTGTACCATCACAGGTTTGCCAACATTAGCACAAGCCTAAAGCATCTGGAAAGGAGGGAAGATTGAACCACTGCTGCAGACACTGCATGCATCTACTCTGCAAAGAACAAACTTTATTAATCCTGTTTTGGTTTCAGGTTAAGGAAAGAATGATGGTATATAAATACTACTATGACACTGGGAAGAAGCCACTCTGCATCATAATAACAAAACAAGTTACTAAAATCAACTGTTTATTTGATGCACTTAAGAAAAAACAAACTCCAACAAATTAAGCTAAAGTTTGGGAAGCAACTTCCAAAGACTTTTAGTCTTATAATTAGAATCAAACATATAACAGAAAAAAAAATAGAATCAAAATATTTTCTTGACAATATATCAGTTTGACACTACTCTCCCCTAACCCACCGCCCTACTCGCCTCGCCTCGCCCCCCACCCCCCATTGCAGTTGAACCTAGTTAGATACTAAATACAAAACTGCTTCATAAGTTAAATATAAACTTCTGGTAAGAAATCATTAATTCGAAGGTAACACAAAATGCTAAATGGCAAAGAAAAACAGCTACATCCAAGACAATACCCCAAAGAGAAGTACATATCTCATAATTACTATCACTTTTATCAGCTTGCTCACCGTGAACTACTATATTAACAACTCTAGGATTGTCCCTATGTCTCCTCATCTTCCATTAAAGTGTTCTTAGGCAGAAGGAATGCTTCTTACTGTAAAGACCGCACTGATCTAGGGAATATCGCTTACTACCTGCACCACAGGAAAGTTATCCAGCTCCTTCTTAACGGTTTATAACCCTCTTGCCTCTCTCTTGAAGCTGCTCCTCAGTCAACTATTTGACCAGAAAAGAAAAAAAATTACTCTTTGCAGAAAAGCAGCAATAAATGGACCATTAAAGTCTACCACTTTGCCAACCTACTTTTGTCATTTCATTTCTTTTCTCAAGTTTGGCTCCTCCTGAAGACTCCCACAGACCTTTTGTTCTGAATTGCTTTTGAGTAGAATTAAAAGCCCTAATGTACCATTTTTATTTGCACTTTTCTAGACATGTTCTTCATCTAGAAAATATGAACCTCACTTTACAAAATATAACTCCTAACTGAGGATGAAGTCAGTTTGACTTCAGTCATCAGCATGGATAGACCTAACAGAAGGGCCCAGGTCTCCAAAAACTCTCGATACTTATGGCATGAGCATCATGATGTATCTTTTAACAAGCACTGACCACTACAACATTCTGATAGTAAAGACACAAATTTCCCAAGATTCCCAATAGCCTTAAACTGCCTCTTTCCTTCAAAGAGCAATGAACATTCATTTGCTGAAGACCACCCAATACCTCAGCTTAACTGTATAATCAGCATCACTACGATGAAGAATGTAATACATTAGCTACAGTAGACGAGTTCATTATATTTATTACAATAAAAATATCATCAGGAAGTACACTTCTCCATGCAGGAAGGCATAAATGCTTTATTTTTAAATTATGTGCAATATTGAAATTAGAAGCCTATTTCAAGACTCAGACCCGACTTCAGCTCCAGATTAGGCCATCTCTAACTAGAACCAGTAACATACCGATTACAAACAATTCCAGGGTTTGTGGCATTTCTTTCCCCAACACCCTAAATGTGTTTCTAGGCACACCATACCAAGGATGTATTTTCAACTGTACTTCACTATACACTTCAATCCAGCTTGCTAAGCATAACTGAAAGCTCTGTTAAAGCACAAGCTGGCATGCTTGAATCTCTACCATATTAAATTACTTAACTGAGAAAATATACCAGGAAACACCCCCACCTTCGTGCCCATCACACCATTCCCTCCAACAACTGGTACATGGGCTTGCTGTCATATGCCAGCAACCAGACACTGGACATGCAGAATGCTACATCTGTTTACTTACCTACAAAACACTCTATAGTTACCAGCTTACAACAACTGAAAGTAGAAAACACTTGTGAGACATTAAGCTAATATTAGTAGCAATTTTCACAGAGCAAAGCTGTTGCCTAAAAAGACCGGTGTTTCCATTACGAAGAAAGGCAATTTGCTTTCATCTCACAAGCACGCTTTGGCTCTAAGGACAAGTCCATCCAAAAAGAGCAGAGCAGTCTTGAACTAAGCTGTGAGGGACAGCTTCCAAAAGAGGAAGAACAGAGCACATTCCAACAGTTAAATATTGCCTCTGGGTGAAAACCCAAACGCTGCTTAAATTTAAAATTTAGGAAGTTGCTGAGAATTAAAGACAAATCCAAAGCACAGCCTCAGCTTAAGCAACTCTGGGCAAGTGTTGCTGGGTAAGAAGGAAGATGAGGAAGAGTTCATGAGGAGTTCCACCTCAGTAGCTGCTGCAGGAACAGGGAGGCTGAAACAACACGGCTGTTTCAGGAGTAACATCCTCATTCACAAACAATTTAAGTGACAGTTGGCTGAAGAGTAAAGGATTTATTCTAATTTTAGAATCCACCTTTTTTCCTCTAAAGAGGTTTAACCCTTTTAGTAAAGCAGGTTGCAGCCTGGGTGAGAAAAAGTAAGAAACCAGAGCACTGTTTTCCTGCCAGAGGAAAGGACTCTAAGGAGCCACATACCATCAGAAACACTTCCCAGCCAGACCCCCCGCGCTGGAGGCACGGGAGGCTTTCAGAAAGCTGAGGGAGTAGGAGTGGGAAGTATTCGAAATGTGTCACACATAAAAAAAGGAATTACATCACGGGGAAAGCACTTTTAAGCCATTTGTTTTACTCTGGTTTCTGGTGAGCCTCTCGAGGGGGGTGAGGGGGACAAGGGAAACGAGCGTGAAGAAGCGAATGTCACTGTCTCGCTCACTTTAAACCCGCGCAGACCGGCCCACCCACGGCGGAACAGGAGAGTGGGCCGGCGGTGGGCCGCGGAGAACACGCCAACCGCCTTCAGCGCGCCAGCGGGAGAGAGAAGCG
>NW_010431818.1:0-10789 GCF_000710305.1 Buceros rhinoceros silvestris
TGGCGCCGGCGAGCGCCGCCCTGCCTGGCGCCGCCGCCCCGGGTTTCCCCGAGCCCTGGCGCCTCTGTGAGCGGGGAAGCACCTACGGTATGCGGGCCCCGTGCTGCGTGCTGAGCTTCGTAAGTCTCTGAACAAGTCAGCGCCGTGTGTTAGCACAGCCCGCGTTAAACTCAAAGTGACGCCTGTGGTTTCTAGTCTCGGATCTTGGGTTCAGTTCCGTTTTTAATGCCCCTTTGCCTTAAAGCTGTAAGAAAGCTTTTTTTGAAGGGATTGGCAGCATAAGTGCTTGGGTTTTTAACAGTAGTGAAAAGCACTCGATCACAGCTTTAAAGCAAAGCTTTTATGTGTCGTCGTCCTTACACAAAGACATGGTAATATCAACATGCCCAGGGTGGTTTTTGGAGTATCTTGAATTTGTCTGGTGGTTATACATGGGGAAAAGTGTTTTCTGGGCGAGAAAACTTCTGTTTGCTTCTGATTCTTTAACAGGCTTGAACGAGGAGAAGGCTAGGTTCCCCTCACTCCCCCAGAAAAGGTTTTGTTCTTGTGAGAAAGAGAAGAATCTCTTGGTGAACACTTTGGGTGGGTGGTTCCGCCTGAGCAGGAGGCCTAGGGGGAGTTGGGTGAGTTAGGTGTCTGCCAAGGACACTAAAACCAAGGCTCTCCATCTATAGCTCTTTTATTCATATCTCTTATTCATTGATGTAGATACAGTCTAGAAGGCAAATTAATATTATGCCATAGTCTTTGTGAGGGGTCTTGCTCCCAAACGTAGGGAGCCACAGCAGAGTGGCAGCGACGTTATGAACTATTGCATCTGAAGTAAAACCAACTTCAGAGCTGGACTACAGGGCTGGGGAGGAGGATGTGTGGAGTTCTTTCAAGCCTGGTAGAAGAAACTGGTTTAAAGTGAGGATAGCTTAAAAACGATCTTCAGTTATGATTGCTAGAGGAACTCCTAAAGCAGCCTTCTGATGTGAGGAAAATGCCAAAAAATGCAGGTAGCTAACGGTGTCTTGTCAATTTTTGAAAAGAATCTGAGTTGCTGTGTCTGAACCAAGTTTCCTGTTATCCCTATTCTAACTCTAAAACTTTATTTTAAGAACTAACGTTTCAAAACAAGCTGTTGGAATTTCACTAGTGCTGCAATAGGCCATCTGGTATTTTTCTAATTCTAGCTTATGTTCGGATAAATCCAGCTTGTTTTCACAGTAGTATGTTCTAGGACTTGCACGTTCTGTCACTGCATAATCCTCCTGGTTTTATTAATAGATTGTGTGGGTTTCTAGGGGTGGGGTCTCAGAACTGAAAAGGTTTCTGAGGTCTGTTCTTATCCTTCCCTTTTCCCAAGTGTAAGAAATGGATCTAAATAGCACGTTTTATTATTCTGAAAGGGAAGCGCGAGGAGGGTCAGTCATGGTAACCTCTGCTTGAGTCTTTGTAGCTTTTGGTGATTTGACTTACAGAAAGAGTATTCTGCTATCGTAAACACTTACACTGCTCTAAATAAAATGATATGCTCAGAGTTTTTGTTCTCTCTGTTTCTAAGATGATGTTGCTGTTATGAAAGCATGAACTGCATAACTGATGGGCAGGTTTCCAAAATGTATGAATGCTTAGCGAGATAAACATTCCAGAGAAATAACAATAAGGAACAAATCTTGATTCTGGTTAACCTAGCAGTTGTCAAGGGTTGGGTCTTCCCTACATTCCAAGTTCCTGCATTTCTGGGAGATTTGCACGGACCATCTTTTAAGCTGCTTTTCCTGTTCCTGTATCCAGTTAGGTATGGGCTTAAGTTCTAATAGTTGCACAGAAGTTTAACACAAAGAATAGGGATGTTTGGATCCGAGTCCTTCCCTGGTGCGTTATGCCTGGTCCTTTGGCATCTAGGTCCAGGTGACTTCTGCCCCTGTCTTTTGGATCACTTACTCTTAGTGTAAGTGAAGTCTCTTGTAATATTACTTATGCTTTACCAGAGAGATAGCTTCATGAAATGCTGCAGGAAGGACATTCTTTTACGGGCAGAACACCTAATCCTGTTTCCAGTCATACAGTTAATGTACTTTGGGCTGCCTGAGAACAGAATCACAGCCTTAAGAGAGCCAGAGAAGGATCCGTGCTTTAACTGTTATACTGTTAAACACTAGGTGCATTATGTGTGAATGCTATTAATAGTTAAAAAGCAATTTAGTAGTAAGCTTTGTTGCACAATGAAGCAAAGCAAATACATTTTCTTTCTCCCCTCCACAAAACCAAAGCTGGCTATCTGGAGACTTCTAAAATGAGCTAGTATTAGGGAGCTCCTTGAAGAAAAATTAAATGTGGGGTAGCTAATAGATTTTATTTCAACTTGGGAAATTATATTGTCTATTTCCAAGTACAGTAAGCTGTAATACTTACTCTGTAAGTAAGCACTGAGATCACTTGACTGTTACAGACTTATGTGAAAAACATACACCACGAGTGCCCTTCTCGTCTTGCTCTAAACCCGTAGCTGACACTGTACGTGCAAAAGCAATACCTTTTACAAGCCAAAAAGGTCAGCTGTAGCTGTGTTTGTAAATGAGTATCTGAGATTGCCATGTAACTTCCACCCACCCCCTCATGTGGGGAGCTTGTTTTCCTCATGCCTAATATATGAAGAAGTAGCCAGGTTACAGAGCAGTTGAGCCCACACAGTTCCACAGAAGCTGAACTTTTTAGTGCTGTGGCTTTTGTTGCTGCTCATCGCCATACAGTCTCACCGTCTCCTTTGCAGTGGCTCTAATGCAAGGCAGACTCTGAGTTGACTCGGAGAGCTGAACTGTCTGCCAGAAGCCCTCCTGAGGTCATGCCTTGTTGGGTTAGAAGGGTGTTAGCTCTAGAAAAAAAGCTTACTTGCAAAGCCTGGGATAGGCAGTTCCTGCATTCAGACGTGTGTATCTGCCCTCAGTGTGGTCCTCCAAACAAGAGATGATCAGACTAAGGTGAAAGAGGTGACTGAAAACACTTGCTGGCTGTCCTTTAATACAACTAGATTCATCAGGTGGGTGGAAGTTTGGGAGAAAGAAACAGAACTAAGGAGGGAAGCTACTCTGTGCATATTCATTGAACTCATTCGTCAAGGGTTGGGTCTTCTTTACATTCCAGGTTACTGTCATAATTTCCTGTATTTCTGGGAGATTCAGTCAGGGCTGTAGGACACCAGAGCAGCATCTTTGATTCAGGAACTATGCCTATCATAAACCTATGGAAGCTGGAAGAATATTTTGTGAAAATAAATACTCTGTTGTGCGGTCCATATATGTCTTTCTGGGCTATTTGCTGTTGGCTGCTGTAGAGGACAGGTACTAAGTTAAAAAAAGGCTTGTTTGGACCTGTGTGGATGAGACAATGTGTTAAACACTTAGCAGGCTTAGGAAAGGAGTCAGACTCCCAGGAGTTCTACTGCCTTAATCATGGATGATCTCCTGTAGTAGGCTGGCTATACAGAGGTATAATTCAAGGGTCTCTGTACCCTGCTGCAGTTAACACCTACTGGATTTTTAATCCTCTGATGTGCTGAGTGCACTTTAGGTATCTAAAATAAAGTAGATGGCTGTAGGTGCTACAAAGAAAGCAAACCTTGGCTGCAAGAAGGAAATGGATTCAGTCTATGTTTTATTTTCCAGTACTGCATTCCTCATTTTTTTTAGGGTTACATGTTACGCAGTGTCTGTTCTTTACAGACGAATGTGCACACAGGCACATATGTGACTCCGTGGGTGGTGAGGTGCAGAATAAAATAATACTAAAATACTTAATTTTGAAATGCATTTCTCAATAATACTCAGGACCCAATTGGAATAGTGCAAAACACACGATCTTTAAGAGATAAATGAAAAGCAAAATGTAAAATAAGAAGAGCAGCCTGACAAATGCTGCTCAGTTGTGCTCTTTGGCAAGGTGATTTCGCTAGATATTGACCTTTCAGAAGCTATTTTGAAAGAAGCCAGCATTTTGGACAGCAAATGCAAGGAGCACAAATACCTGCAGTCAGCAGAATGTTTGCAGTGTCAGACCACCATACGGAGGAGCAAAGAATTCAGTGCTGGTTATATTCCTTTTCATTTGTGAATTTTCAAGTGCTTTGCATCATTTAAGTCCAAGTATTGCCAGATGTTGAATATTTTCAACTATGAGTGCGGTTGCTAGGATGTGAGGTCAATTAGGACGTAATGAGATGCTGAGCTCATAAGGTCAGCCCTATCCTTCCTTCAGAAGAAATTTTACTGAAATGCAATACTGTTGCTTTAGTCCTCATCTTCTCCCATATTTATTAAAAAAGGCTACTACCTAAGTAGAGAAAATCTGTAAAGTAAGTATTAGGTAAAGCAGAATGGTTATTAAAGTCTGGTGGCTGTTAGCATTGTCTTGGTCAACAGTATAGTCTGGATTAGCGTAGTCATGTTGTGATTAATGGCCTTATCGAAACTCAAAAATTACAAAACTTACACAAAGAAATGCAATATCTACTACAGAACTTAATAAAAAGACAAAGCATGAAAATGTTTGATGTCATTAATAAAATCTATCATGGAATGCAGAAAAGTATTTGCAGCTGCATTGGCCTCTGAGGAAAAAACAGATAAGACATCTGTGGTGATAGAATAGATAAAAGAAAAATTAATTGGGGATCTTTTTAGCTGGAAATGAAAGGAAAGTTTTCTTCATGAGGGGAAACTGTAGTTGTCTGAAAGCATGGAGATCATCATGGTTAGAAATCCTTGCTCTTAAAACAAGCATTCCTAAAACAGACCTCCTTACAGGTGCCTGCATGTTTTAATTAAGCAGTGCTAATTGTTGAAATAGCAGTTTCAGCTGCAGTTGTGTTTTTATCTTTGCATCAGTTAATGACTCCTTATAAAAAATACTCCCACTATTTTGCTCATCTACTTCAGATAACAATATCCTATAGTAATGAAAATGCAGTGAATGTTCAGGTCCGTAGTTTTAGTTTTAGCTCAACTGCACCATAAAGCCTTCATAACTTTGAGTCATTGTTTTTAAGTCTTCATAACTTTGAGTCATTGTATTCTAGTCTTGCCTAAATAGTTGTCTGGCTTTGCCTTTCCTTAAGCACTGAAATCTGCAAGTTTTGTGGCCTGTTTGTTCTGTGTTGCTTTTATCCCCTTAAAAGATGGGCATGCTTTTATGATTACATGATTGCATATACTTGTGAAATAGAAGACAACAGGCACTCTTACCAAGTCATGAGGCACGAGGGTCAAACATTCCATGTAGGAATAGCCTAAATCCATCTCTGGAAAGAAGCTAGCTTTAAGATCCTGCTGCTACAATCACCAGGTAAGCTGTGCCTGTGCTTAGAGAAAGAAGTCCATGCTGCCACTGGTATCAAATGAATATTAGTGGCATTGAGGTAGAAGCACACCTTTTAGTTGCTGGAAATCTGGCATGAAATGGAGAGGCAGAGATTGCAGAAAAGGCATAATGGTGTTTTTGCATAGATAGGCAGTGCAGAGTTGAGAGAAGCAGGAAGGCCTGCAGCATGCAAGATGTCTAGAGATTTTTCACCATAGAATACTGAGCACGAAAAATTCCAGGATTCCTGATGAGAGGTTCCTGCTGTTGCCCAAGTTCTTTGTAACCTGAGCATCATCTATGTTAGTGTTAGTACTGTTGATAATGATGGTCATGATACATATAGTGTCCATGTCTTGAAGGAAGGAATCCACTCATCTCAGTTTGGCTGATCGTACAGGTATGATCAAGTCCTCAGCTGGTTCAAGGAGTACATAATTTTGAGCCTAAATATTCTTGTAAGAATGCAGTCTACTCAGTCTGATGGCTTTGAGCATTGATGAGATCGTCTTGTGTTCAGAGGAGGGGCAGAGGTTGATTTTCAGTGTTTCTTCTGTCAGCAAATTGGTGATGTTCTGTCATTCCTAACACTGTAAACTGGCACTTAAATATCTAGTTCTTATCTTATTAATGAGGAGATATTTTCATTGCTGTAACTGAATGACTTAAAATAATTGAGCTCACTGGGCACATGGCCAAAGCTCTGAGCTAGAAAAATCAAATAACTTATGGATTTTTCTCCTTATTCAGCCTACTTGAACCACCTACTGATGCAAGGCTTGGAGGTCACAGGTTTTCATAAAGCTGAATGTGAGATTATTTGAAATGAATCTCATCAAGTTGGCTTAGATTCATATAAAACTGTGGTATATTCCCTTACCTGAGCTAAGCTTATCTTTCTACAGAGCTTTCTAAGCTCGTCTTTCTTGCTTCTCCTCTCTCTATTTGTCAGTCTGAACCATCCAGTTGCAGAGGACTTGGAGAAGAACTATGCAATGAGTTGTATTTTGACCAAGAAGCCTCACAACTGATTGGTAATAGTCAAACATGCTCTATCAGGATGTGGGTTATGTCTCTTGCTTGCTTCTTGAAACATTTCTTCAGCTGGGATCTATTCATTGACTTCTGAGATCCTTGCCAGAAGAAAATGCCAAATGCTTCTAAGATCCTGAAAAATGTACATTAGCTGCCTATGATAGGATCCTTTTAACTGCATGTCTGAAGAAGCAATGTCTGACTGATAGTAACTGTGTTCCTCTGAGACAGTGAAGTCATGCCCTTCTGTTATTCCGGCTTGAGGCTGCTTCAACCCTTAAACTATTACCATTAGTACAAGCAAAACCAGAGCATGGGAGCTGTGTGCTGACCTGAAAATGAAACGTGTGGATGTTCTCACTTCATTTGCTGTAAGTGTGGTTTTAATGCTTTTTTTTTTTTAGTATGGCATCATTCTTGGGCACTGTTAAACAGCACATATGCCCATCAGCATAGTTATAGTTCATTCTCTTCCAATTCTCCTGATTATTTTTCAGGAGGTTATTAAAAAAAAATCTGAAAGGAAAACATACCTTCTAGGTGAAGACGGATTATTCAAATGTCAGGAGAAAACCTCCTCCGTATGTACAGTAATAGAAGCAAAGAATCTTAAGATAGACTTCTGTGACTTGCATAATGATTGAAATGCAGTTTAATAGGGAGGCGACATCAATGAAACTAAAGAACCTTCCTTGTCTGATGGCCCTGGATGAAGAAATGGTATCTCAAAGTGCTTTAATTACTGCTGGAGGAGTATACTCTGTCAGTTGCATCTAGACCACATTACGCACCCTCTTTCTCGCTATCTGCCTAACAATCAGTTGATCTGCAAGTGATAGAAAAGAAGCCTTCAGTAACTTGAGAACACAGTGACTCGAAAAGAACTCGAGACATTTAATACCTGCTGAAGAAAATGTCTGTTAATAAAAGGGTGCTGAGTATAGCACTGATAGAGAAGTTTTGTCTTCATTTTTATATAAAACCGTCAATGAAATCCTATCATCTTGCTTATCAATGTGTAATTGTCTTTTAATTATTGTCTGCTAAGTAGTCTTTTTTTTTTACACATTTACTGGTTTCAAAGGCAAAATATTTTCCTAAGACTTTCCCAGCCTAGAGAAAGAGAAAGGGTTTCGCTGTATCTTAGGTGCATTTTGTGTTCACTACAGTGAATTCATCGTGTGTTTCTTGATGACGAATGAAGGTACATGCATAGACTTTAGTCATCGCCATATCATGATGTAAAAACCAGGTATTCCAGCTGATTAATTTGGAGTAGGAGGGGAAGGATGAGAGAGGAGCACGTGTTGATTTTATAATTGTCAGCTATGCCTATCTTGTGAAGGGTTCAACTTGCCTGAAACCCCCTGTGTGAAGCAGCAGTACAACACTGCAGGGATGGTTCTGGGAGATAGAAGTCTTTGGGAAGCAAAGGTGTGTTCTGTCTCATGCCTTTCTGAAAACTGTGTGGTAACATCGTCTTTATGACAAAAACCAGGTGTGTACATTGTTCTGGACTCTGAATGCTAGTAGAGAATAATTAAAGGCATTGTCGTGAGAGGTTGTTGTGGCAACATTTGAAGATTTGATTCATCAAGCATTGGAAATTGGATGAATGAGGCACCTGTTCATCTCACAAGATGCTGGCTCCCTTGTGCAAAGCTCCCAGTGTGCGCCCGTGGTTCTGCGATTGAACAGATGTATAACACAGGTCTGCACTCAGCATAGCGCAGCGTAACGTGGTAACAGAAAGCAGATGGGAACTGATGGCAAGAGCAGTCATCAGCGGAAGTGGTGGGCACGCGCTTCTGCTTTACAAGCATGCTGTGTTACCTGTAGTATACTTATATGGTTATGGGCTTAACTGAGTTTTGGGTTATTTTTTTTAGTTTTACTTAAGAGGATAAATTCAGAATACTTTCTGTGAGCTAATTTTTCTTTGGCAGCTTCACAGATGAAAACTAAGCCTTGACAGTTAGGATCAGATTCCATTAGATACATAAACGCAAAATCAGATCCTAGAAGGTAGGGAAGTCATGCTGTTTTATCACATTATTGTATTCAAGGAAGGTGTTTCAAAGACTTTTTCTGTTAAAATTTACAGAAGAAAAATCAATTTTTTGCTAAAATTAATAAGATGACAGCACTAACCAATCAAATTCTGAAATTATTTTAATGTGAACTTATTTGACAATGAGCAAATGTTCCACATGGTGATCAGTGCTTTTACAAGTCGTTTACCACGTCTAGCGGTGTGCTTCTACTGATGTTGAATCCAACTACAAACATTCCTAGAAGCTTCAAGCTCTTAGGAAGCCTGAAACAGCCATTACTACATTAAAAACTTTAAAAGAACATTAAAAATTCTACTGGGAAAATTTCAAAATGTAATATATTCTGTTGTATATTTCTGTTGGAAAAAAGACAGCTTAAATGTGGGGGGTTTTTTGTGAACCTGAGGTTCTTATTAGCAATATTGTGGATTTTTTTTTGCCTATGATGCCTGTCAAAAGTGAACTGTAGAGGGAAGGGGAAGAGGGAGTCCTAAAATCAATATTGAGAGAAATCCAACTTGAGTGACATGTTAATTTTCCCATTTCTTTTAAATAAGAAGAATAAAGTTTCTGTTGCAAGTAAAGAAAACTAAGTTGAGCTATGCTGGTGTGTCAGTCCATACTGTGTGCATAAAATTAGTTCAAGGAACAAATTGCTGGATACTCTGTATTGTTTGGACCTCTTCTACAGTGTGCACGGGCACTCAAAACACAGATATTCTTTATGGCAAACAAAAGAAAAAACAAGTGCTTTGTTGCTGGAACATGTAGAATACCAAATAAAACAAATGTTAGACTCTACTTTTCATTTGGTAAGTAACTTTAATGTAATGATGTTCTAATGATAATGTTCTAATTCCTTGCAAATTTTGTAAATCCTGGGGGTTTTTTTGTTTGAGGAAGAGTAATAGACACTGAAGGCATGCTTTAGTCTCACAGAAGAATCATAGTACATGAAAAGGTAAGAGAGTCGTGATTTCAATCTGTGACACTATAGGCTTGATCTGAAAGGGTATGCGATTAAAATAGGTTCTTGGTGGTTTTGAGCAGTCTCAGGTTTAACAATATTGCAGTTCTCTGTCAGACAATCCTGTTAGTCTGAAATAAGAAAAACTTTCTATTTCCAGCTGCAACTAGAAGAGAAAAGCAGAAATGTTTACAGCCAGTGTACATGGATTTCATGTTTACGTGTGGTGAGTGGAAACTGCCCTCTGGGAAAGATAATGCTATAAGATGAAGACTTTTCTTGTAACCAGTGAAGGATGAACATGTATCTTTAGATTCCTGACTAGTACTTTTTCAGCTTAGTGATTGCAAAATCCCTTTCTTCATACTTGAACTGTCAGCTAAATATGTTTGGAAATTTTTTCCTTTAATAGATGCAATAAAATTTACTGTCCATTAAGTTTCTTTATGAATTAACTCTGCTTCTCTCAGAGAAAACTGTGTAAATATACACCCTCTAATTCACAGTCTTGCCAAATGTTTCATGTTGCACCCCAAGTGGCTATAACCAGCTAATGAAATTATTGGTCTCTGATGCAGATTTGATGTGTTAGCCTACTGGAAAGGAAGCAGTCTAGTGAAATGCTCAGCAAAGCCCAACAGCAGTGATGCATGAATTAGTGGTGTTGAGCCTCCTTTAGCCTCCAACTGTATTCTCTTCCAGCTCTGCTAGATATTTATCTATCAGGAAGAAAAATATCCAACATTTGGCAATGCTTTTAGGCAGCTAGCAAAATTTCAGTAGGGGTTCTAGGTTTCTACTGCCAGTGACACAAGTTAGATGGTGGCATTCATAGCAACTTCAGTGCATCTTATGTTTAATGAATACAAGTAGAGAGGTACTTGCAGTTGCAGAGTTTGAGAGGTTTTCACCTTTTTCTTTTCCATTTGTCTTCACTTGGCATAGTAATTGCTATAGTTGGGTTTTATCCGATTTATCTTCCTGACTGGAACTTATTAAAACTCCTAAAACATTGAAACATTGGGGTAATTTTCAAGGGGAAGAGTGGAGGTGGGGAAAGGGAGAGAGAGAGCGGAGCAGATCAAGGATTTTAAGGGGAAACTGAAAACAGAAACACTAAGCATGATTTCTTTACCAGTTCTCAAACTTCAGGGAAGATTTTAGGTATCAATTCTCTGTAAAAATTACCTAATGTTTAACAATACTCTACCATATATTAATCTTTTTTGCAGTATCACTCCTATAGTAAGTGGTTTACAGTCAAAGATGTATTTATGTAATAGGAAATAGAATTCATGGTTCCTTACATATGTGAGGCTATCAAGCTTTCTATGGTAGGTGATGGATCTCTTAATTTTTAACATCAAAATAAAAAGTAAAATATAAAATA
>NW_010431819.1:0-6153 GCF_000710305.1 Buceros rhinoceros silvestris
TTTTTTTTTTTTTTTTAAATATATACTTAAAGAACAGTCAATTTTCAATAACGGATTTACAGGAATGTTCCTTAGAAGTGAGTGCAGAAGGGGAAGTAATTTCCATTTCCGTGGTTTGCACAACCAGCTGCAGCTTGTGTTTTCAGCTTCTACAGTGTACTTTCAGTTTCATAAGTAGAACAATTAGAATAAAAAGTGCAGCTTATGGGACAAAGTGTTAAAGAAGACTGGAGATGGATCTTTTCAAATCTCTCAAAATATTTGGATTCTTGCTTATTCTAAATAGGCCTCTGAACTGAGTAAGTGATGGTCATGCCAGTTCAAGCACCTCGGCAAATTCTGACTTTGTCACCCAGATTTGGTATAATTGTTCACATAAAACCAAGCTCAAACACAGTCTGTTTTTCTTCCTCCAGCTCTGCTGTAAGTGGGGTTAATGAGGAATTGTGAAAATTATTACTAAAAGTTGCAGAGGTCGCACTTAGAGTGTGCTTTCTTCAGTCTCTTTTTATTTAAGACCAGAAATGCCTTCTCCACCATGCTTTTGTAAATAAGAAAGAACATTCAATGTTATTACGTCTTCTTAAATAAAAGGAATTTCAATTTTCTTTTCTGTTGGAAGATGTAGAAAAAAACCCCTTATTCACGAATTTTCGTGGATGAAATTCAATAGAAATAATTTGTTTTCGGTTTGCTGAAATTTATTACAACTTGGTCAGCAAGAAGCTCTAGCAATTCCAGATGAGGTAAGTGGTGATGGAAGGAGTGAACACGGAAGTGTCTTTTGCTTTCTGTGTGAAAACACAGCCCAGTTTAGTAGCTGCAGCTAGATTTATGAGACAACACTGTCTGCGTTAACCATACCCCATCTGCACACAATTTCTGTTGACTGTATTAATAGGCACTATTCCCATATTAGTCTTTCTCACAGCTGTGGTACCAGGCAGCTAAAATAAGAGCTGCAAAGTTTTGTCATGCTTACAATGTGTCTTTCCACCCTTCGTCCACAGGCAGCAGTTGTGTGACTTTAAAAGAGAAAGATAGAACCACACTATCTTAGGAGCTGGGACGGTGACAACAGCTGTGACGATATTTCAGTACATGATATGACAATTTTCAAATATTAAGAACTAGTTAACATTTTACCCAGACAAAGACAGGGCTGTGAATTAAATTAAAAACCGTATTTGGGCAATTCCTCACATTTTATGCTTTTGTTAGGATATTCTGCCCTGCTGTTACTAAAAACATAATTAAATAACTAATTCTGAATTTTGGATTTTTATGTATAAACACAGGAAATAGTTTATTGTAGGCTTGATTCAGAAGTAAGTCTGCACTTTATGGATCATATTTAAGTCTATGATTTTTCAAATGGCCTTCTAAAAATATCTAAAACAAATTAATTTTCAGGTTCCATTGAAATGAGTAGATGTTTTTCCATTTATCTCAGTGGTAACAGCTGTTTTTATCAACTGCATTTTTCATTTGAAGTAAAGTGCTATCACTGCTTAGGTGGTTTAGTTACAATAGTCATTGCACTGACTAAACTCATTCTTGATTTACCACAGTGAAGTTTTACATACTTTTAATAATTACTGTTTTCTCATTTATGGTGATCATTCTGCACCTAACAATTCCATTTTGCAAGGTAATTCCCAACCCTTGCACCTACAGTGGAGTCCCTCCATGAAATCTGATTAAAACACAATTGACTTTTGATAAATGCTTGCAGTATTTTGAAGGTCCACAGCAGGAGAGACAGATAGTATGATTTTGAGGTAGTGGGAGTACTAGCTGACCTCAAAGCTTTGAATCACAGACAGATTTTCTGAATTTCAAATCACATTATAGCTGTGCTGTGAAAACCTGACAGTTTGCTTACCAGCCGATACCTCGGGTGTCCATGCAATACACTCTTGTCTTCAAAGGCATCAGAATGCCCTGTGACTCTGTGCAAGAAGGCAGAAATTTTGCAAGTTATCAAAAATGCAGCACAGTGGCTGTGGTTTTTATTTTCTGCAGCTATAAAAGATTTATCAAGATTATCCCAGAACCATCACTGTGCTTTCTAACAATGCTGGGTTAGGCATACAGAACAGTATTCCTATACCATAATAAAATTTTTGAATGTTCTGTCACCCCATTGTGACAAGTAACCAAATTAAAAGTGTAGACTTGTAAAATATAAGAATGTCTTTAATATGATCCCTAAGCATGTTGAAATTCACTCTGAAGAGGTGGCACTTTTAAAAGTGAAATTGGATTGTTCAGTAGAATTGTGGAAAAATTGCGGTAGTATTAAAGGAACACAGTCACTAGGTAATTTTGATTCCCCCAGAACATATTGCTAATCCAGAGCATTTTGGCATGAATAATTTTTACATAAGCAAAAAATCTTGTTCTTGCAAGGTGATGGGTATCACTACAGGTGCGCAGTTTTCAGATTTATTATGGAGTGGTTTGTATTTAAATCTAGAAGACATGATTACTTAGGACTACGTGCAAAACACAAACAAAATTAAACAGAAGTTTAGATTAATCATGTATATTCTGGCGAATCTTTCTTAATCTCATCTCCTGCACTAAGGAAAACAATATGCATCTCTTCCAGTGCGTTGGTACCACAATGCACTGGAAGAAAAAAAACCACACTTTTCAGGAATTCTCGAAGACAAGCACATCAACATAATTTTCTTCTCTCTCTTTTACTTCATTAGCTGGTTGTACTAGTGGTAGCTATTTTCCAGCCTGCTACCTAAACATAGGGTAGACTCTTAATCCTAGGCCACAATAAACTCTAAAGGAAAATAGCATACACTTAAAAAAAAGCTTGAAAAGTCAAGATCCTCCTTTCACTGAAGACTTTGGTAAACTCTGCTTGCTTCACAAAACTGAATGTATCGTTTTAGCTCAGCTTTACCAGGCAGCTTAGAGAGTGGAAATTTATGGCTCTGCAGCAGCCTGTGAGCTTCTCAGCCACTTCACCTCTCAGGTGGTGAGGAGTTCGGTTCATCATCATCATAATTCTATTCGTCTATTAACCAAAACAAGGAAGTTTCAGCTCAAACCAGGAAGTTTAGCCCAAACCGGGACAGTAAGCAAACAATATAAACACAAAGAAAGGCTTCTTGAAGGCTTGAAAGACTCTGTTGGGAATATCACAGAGGACAATACCTCCTGTCCAGGTTTAGCACACCTGAAAAAGTTATGATCCCTGTAATACTCAGCTGGACTATCTGAAAGCTTTTGCTTGGTCTTTCCTAGTTATGGAACTCGTATTTACATCTCACATATTTGGTTTCTGTGAGTTGTCTCACATATTTAGTTTATATTTGTTTGGGTTTGCTTTTCTTTAATGAGCTAACAAGGCCAGATCTTTCCTAGGACATTTACTGTTCAACCTTTTAAATGGGCATAGTGATATATGCCAGCCTTGTTGCAGACCCTGAGGGTTGATAAGCTCCATCTTCACTGAATCAAAGCCCTAAGGACATCTCCATCAGGAACTCTTTTACTTACCATTTCTGTTAGAGGAATATTAGCATTGGAATTCAAGTAGCCCCTCACTAAGTGTGTTAATACAATAGCAACGAAGGCTTGGTATCTACGAACCACTCTGAAATATTTTGGCATCCTCTCCAGCTTTTTTCTTTGTCTCTCGCTTTGACATAAAAGGATCACTAATTATTAACCCTATAAAGTAACTCTTTACAGTGGAGGATCGAGGTTTTCTTCTGTGATTTTCCTCAAATAATCTTTCTGTGTTTTGACCATTAGTTCAATGTTGTCTCTGCCTTATAAACTGAGGGATTTTTTTAAGAACTCGTATCAGGTATCTATAAGATTGGGTAACAAAAGAAGTCTATTAACAAAACATTTCATCAGGTCAGCTTAAACAGATATTGGATATGATGGCTCTATGATGAAGAAACTATATTTCAAAATGCATCACAATGTCTCTTTATATTTCTACACCCCAAATATTCAAATATATGTTATGAAAAAGATTCTCTGAATGGCACTGCATTTTTAGCCAGCCTTGCCTTGTTACACAGGACATAGCAGCTCCTCCTAAAGAAGTGGTTAATAAATATTGGCTTTGAAAAAAAAAACAAACCAACTTGATATTCCTTTTCTTGGAACAAATCTACAAATCTTGAAAAATGATAATGGTCTGGTCATTCTGTAGGTCCCAGGCAATTTTTGTGCTCTTATAATCCCTAGCTTTAGAGATTTTTTTCTTGTCTTCCACTGCAAGATGGTGAATGATAAAAACCAAACATGATGGACAGCAGACTATATTTTATCATTATGCTCACATAAGCTTTTATCAAATGTCTTAATCTGAAACTATTACAAACATTGAGAGATTCTTTAAACATTCCAATTCATGTCGAAAGGAATGAAGTTCTCAGGGTTCTTTTCATAGAAAAATCTGTATTGCTTATACACTTCTTCATCATTTCGACATTTTAAATGGAAAGATGTGCATGATATTAAACAAGAAACAAACCTTATTTACATTACCAAATTTATCCAGGGAGCTTTCCGGCAGGGGTGCTTGTGTTTTAAATGCCAGCATATTTACCTACAGGCCACTTTATCAAATGATGGTTACTGAGTACTCATCCCCCTGTCTTGCAGATAGGAAGAACAGAATGATTCTTCACGCTTCTTGGACTTTATGTGTTGACAATATTTAGTGAGTTATAAATGTTAAAATACTTCACAGAATGTGAGGTATTTACTCAGATGCCCCTCTAATTTCTTCCTGAAGGTGTGGGTGAGCAATAGCTGGGAGGATTGATGGAGGTTTAGAGATGGCTGTTCAGCTGCTGTCTGAAAAATTCAAGTTCACTCTCCACTCAAGTTCATATGCTAATATCCATAAAATATGGTGGAAAATGTTGTTGACAATTCCAAACAGATTTGGCACAGCTGATGAATAAGCTTCACCCAAACTTCATTTCTTCCCTTCGCTTAATTGTCTTCAAGATGAACAACACTATGGTGTGTTTCTACTCTGAAGACTCAAGCAGGCTGAACCTTCTAGTCCTTTTCCTCCTTTTAAAAAGAACAACCTACCTGAAATACATGTGGTGATTTTTTATGAGGGTTTTTTTTTCAGAGATTCTCTACTTTTTTCATGCCGAATGAACACATTTGAAAATGCTTGTGAAAACTGTATTTGATTTAGATGCTTTTACAGTAAATGTGCACTTAAGGGGAAACAGGCTTTAAAAATATCTTCGCAGCTGGTTTGAAGGGGAATAGAAAAATTTGGAACTAACGTGAGAAATATGTTTCATAGGCTGCATTTCACTTGCATCTGTCAAAAATATTCAACATGGGTGAAAATAGTTACAAACTGGTTGTAAGTAGATATAATTTCTCCTAAATCAGCAGAGATCCACAGATTTATACCACATAAACTGGCCAGTAATTTCAAAGCAAGACAGAATCATTGGGGCACAAAAGAAAACTGGTGCTCTTTTAATGTTTTCTGACCCTCAAATGTAAGGTCAGAGAAATTAAAAAATCTCTATAAGAAATTAAGTATTTTCTCCATGAGAAATTAAATTGTCTCTAATTAAATTCAGTGTCATTACCGGTATGAGGAACTAGTAACCAAGTTTATCACTACTAGCTGTGTTTTCAGATTCCTTTGCCCTAAGGCACACTGCATCTACCAGACTTGAGGTCTTGATCTCTGTGTAAGTTATGGATCTGGAACGAGCCCAGGAGTAACAAGACTCTTATAAAGCAAAAGGAGTATTATTTAGAGGAGATTGTATGTCTCCAGGTTTGGTGCTATTTGATTAGACACAGTTCTTTGGGAACAGAAGCATTTGCACTCTAAGCAAATCCAAGTATCAGCACAACAGTTTGCAGGTAAGGTATGTCAAATGATGACATAGAAATCTGTTCAGCTTTTGCAGAACATGTCACAGATATTCTGTAGATATAGAACCAAATTCAGAGAATCACAGAATAATTTTGGTTGGATGAGACCTTAAGATCATCAACTCTAACAGTTAACTGAGCACTGACAGGTCACCACCAAACCATGTCCGTTAGCACCACATCTACAAGACTTTTAAATACCTTCAGGTATGGGGACTTGTTAAGGGTCGAGGGACCGATAACCTC
>NW_010431820.1:0-5666 GCF_000710305.1 Buceros rhinoceros silvestris
AAGCTCTTGGAGCAGTGAGGACACTTGTGCGGCTTGACAATCGCCGTGTGGAGCTTGGAGTGGATCCTGCCGAAGAGGAGGAGGAGCAGCAGCAGTTGGACATGACCGCCATCTGGCTAGTGCTGATGGAATGAGGGCACAAAGGGGGTGGGACAGCACCACGCTATCTGCTACATGGAGGATCTCCAAACGCGGCATGAGCTCGCTTGGTCTCAAACCGTGCTCCCCTTGTATTCAAGAGACCATGGTCTGTCTGCACCGGGGTAGGATCCAGAGAGAGGAACTACAGAGTTTGGACTGAGGGGCATTGGCAGAGCTGTGTGGGGGAAGCCTATGCCTGAAACAGCAGGGGGGCTGCAAGCCTGGACTGAGACATTTGGCAGAACTATGCTGGGGTGACAGGGAACAGTCCTCCTATGCCCACTCTACTCTCACACTGACACAACCAGCCCTACTTTCTGTCAGGAAGCATCACTCCATTGCAGACACCCCTTCGGGTGAGCAGCGCTAACCTCTGTGCACACCCAGCCCCTCACAGCAAGTGACAAGTCTCACGTGTTGGATACCACTGCCTCTGTCGTGTACAAGACCTGACTAGCCTGCAGCAAACAGCAAGGTCTCCCCAGGCAGTCGCCCACTGAGGGTGCTCACAGCATGCTGGGACGACGGCAACATGCAGTGCGGAGGGCCCTCAGCCTCCTCTGGCCCTTACCGTGTGTGCTGCTGCAGGTGGGAGAGCTGGCGGAAGGCCTTCTGGCAGTAGCTGCACGTGTAGGGCTTGGCCCCTGAGTGGATGCGAATGTGCTGGGCCAGGTAGGAGCTGTTGGCGAAACTCTTGGAGCAGTGAGGACACTTGTGTGGCTTTGTCTCCGTATGGGACTTGGAGTGGATCTGCATCTCCGACTTGGAGTAGAAGGTCAGCGAACACATCCTGCACCTGGGACCGGGGCGAGGGGAAGAGACAGCGTCACACGGGGGCAAGCCCTAATATCTGTCAACTCTAACTGGACAGGGTGTTCCACACCGAGTGAAGAAGGGACATTTTCTCACTATGTGGTTCTGGAGAGGTTTCACCCCGGACACTGCTCAGCTGCGAGTACTCCAGTCCCAGGGGGACAAACTGGCAGAAAGGACCAAACAATACCTTGCAGCCAGACAAATAAAGGTCTTGGAAGAATCAAAGAGGCTAATTTATTAGGCTTACAAGGGAGACGGGGCAGCACTTCGGCAATTTTCCAACAGCCATCTGAAGGGGACAGGAATAATAATTCCCAGACAAAACCCTCTTTGTTCATCTATGATTTATTTCAGTCAAAAGAAGTGGGAAAACCTGGAAATCCCAGGTTAAGGTTCATCTTCATAATAAAAGATAATTCCGTGTACTGCAAAGTCTGCAAAAGCAGTTATGACCAAACCCACTGAACTCTGCTTCCAATTTTGGAAAAGACACTCGAGTATTTAGAATAGAAGAATCTGAGAAGTTAACAGCGCTGCTTTCCTAGCGGGTCTCACAAAAATACTCTGGATAGCAAATGTGGTATTTCACTGGTCTAATGGGCTTTCATCATTTCAACCTTACTGATGTGATGCAAAATGTTTTGTCTAGGAGTTTGGATCCATCTGTTCCCATAATGATCAGAAACGTATTTGGTAACACACAGAATCTTTGAACAGGAGGAAGCAGTTGGCATCTATCTGCTATGGATGCTGCCGTTAAAAATTGCTCCTCCATCACGACACCAGGCTGTTAAGAGAAGCTTACACTTCAAGATGGTAAAAGCTTTTGCGGTTGATAGTTTGACAGAGAGACAGAAGCCACAGCCAAGTTACGGGACTTCTTTTTTTTCCCTAAATGTGGGCCAACCAAAGGGCAGAGTTAAGGTTTCTCTGAATTTAGTTTTTCCATTTGCAGACTTTTGAATTAAACAAGACAAAATTGAAACTGCACCTGGAACTTCCAGGGCCACGACTGAAAGAAAAAACATCACCCAGAAGAAGTCTGGCTGGCATGAACGTAACCTTCACAGCAGGTTGACTTCTGGTTTTGTCTGGGAATTTCCCCAAGTTTTACAAGTGTTTACAAACTTGCTCAGTGAAAAAATACTCTGCAGGTATTACAAGCCACAGAGAGTTGATCCTGCTCTTCCCGATAATCCATCTCCTTCCCGCAGGATACTTCATTACATCTACTGTTGTTACTATTTCAGTTGGAGCAAGAAGCCTTATGAAGCTTTATAAAGTGTGCAGTCTGATTAGCACATGAATGTAACGTAGGCAATATTCATCCAGCACCTACCTTAACTTCCACAGGTCCTACCAAGGCGCAGCTTGATTTTAAGCCATTTAACCATGCCTCCCTAGCAAGCACTCTACCACACACCTGCCATAACATTTTTTTTCTCCATCATTGTTCTTTTACATTCATTAAAGTCTCTAACAGTTGTTCCCATGTTTCCTACCATCATCTTTCTCTTAATCCGCTTTAATTGCAAACCCTAACACAATAAAAGCTAAATACACGCCCCTCACACACACACAACAATCCCTTCTGGAATCAACAAACAGAAGCAATTTGGCTGTTTAGGTCTATTAGAGAGACAAGGATTAAAAGAGAACATCAAAATAATCTTTTTTAAAAAGTATTTCTTCGTTTACAAACAAAACTATCTCCAAACTACTTGTGCAGTTTGTTCCAGACTTTCCAAAATCTTTAAAGCTAGACTTGAACACAACATACGCATTTTGCAGTTACCAAGTCATACTTACAGGATTGCATCCTTGAAAGCAGCAATGCTACAAAGAACTTTGAGGCGAATACTGAACTGAAGAATACCTCTGAGTTGCCAACTCCAGTTCCCTGCTAATGCAGGCAATTACGGCTGTGCTAATATGGCTCACCAGGACAAAGGGGAATAGCAGGGATCATTTCTGTAAATAGGAACGGTGTCACTGTTCTTGCAACGGCATGTCTGATTCTGAAGTCCACATAGTCAACCGTTACTGAAAAAACTCAGACAAGTTCAGCAAACTTAAAGAACGATGGCATGTGAAAAATTGGCTTCGCAATAAAGATTCACTGAGCTGAGTCTATGCAGGTTTGCAGAAAAGCCTAGAAGATAGCTTGGTCAATACCCATATAAATCTACGCAGGGAGAAAAATACCAGTTACTAGGGGATTGTTTTATGAGCAAAGAAAGGTAAAATGAGAAACAATAACTGACAAGAGAGGTTGAAAAATCCAAGAGGAAATAGGATCGTTCCAACCACGAGAATAATGCAAATATAACTCAGGGGCTATACTCGGGTCTCAATCACTTGGCCCTACAATCAATATTTGTAGAATCCAGCTACCCTTCCGGGAGAAGTATATTCGTAAAGGTTTTGCTCTGATTTAAATACAACGCAGGGCACTAATCTCTTCTGTGCTATACACGACTATATATTTTAAACAGTTTCTCCTGAAAAATGTATGAACTTGACTATGTCATCAAGTCTACGTAGTTCCACGCATTAAATCTGCAGAGCCATAAAGTCATCTACTCTATTTTCCACGTGTAAAGCAAAAGATGCACAGATGTTATTTGCATTGTCAGTATCTGCTTTCAGGTCAGAAATTCCATAAAATTAACTTGAAGGAAGAGAAACAGACTGAACATATTTTTCCATTTTCAAAATAAAATAATAAATAAGGTATTTCAAAACCTCTCTGGCACTTGCACGGAAGTGGAAGAAGCATCTGACTGTTAGCAAAATCACTCCTCCCACAAAAAAACCTCCAAACTCCTCTTGTCTGAATTTAGCTGCTATAAACATTCTAGTATTGTTTTCCGAACAACATTTAAAAAGAAAGTCTTGCAAGAACTTATTTTCCAATCATTTAATTAGCATCAGCCCTGAGCGGGCAAGAATGTTATGTAGCATGAGCAAATTCACGAACCTTAGGAGTTAAAAAAAGCCCCGAAATATAGCAGAAAGCTGCATTTCAGAGAGTTTTGCACTGTGTGGTATCAGACATTTTCAAGGGAACAAATGATCCATTTAATTAAGGGCTTCACATTCTGCCTCAGACAACATCAAGTATTAAAGGGGAGGTTGCAATCAGCCCTCTAGTGGGCAAATGGGGATTAAAAAAAATGTTAAATCCATATGGATAATGAGAACATTGCACCTGACACGAGCAGTGATTCCGTATCCTGCTTCAGTGAAATTCTCCTGGCTCGGGAGAGGAAAAGTTGCCAGTGCTCCTTGGTAAGCATGAACAAAATGCCATAGCAAATAACTGCTCTTTTCCCCGCCCTGTTTAATGTCCATTTTTAATCTTTTCTCCCCACTGTGCTTCTGAACTACCACTATTTTCACTGTATTCTTTTTGAGAGCAAGTAACAGGAACGACTGCAGCATTTCTATTGACAGTATGACACAACGTCGCTACAGCTGCTGTTACAGCTCTGCAAATTTAGGCAGCCTAGGAGAACGCATTCTTAACAACACTGAGAAATAGTTAATTTAGTACCCAGCCGTACGCCAGGGATCAAAAGTAACCCCTTCCGATGTTTATAACCCTTTCTTTTGTGGGGAATCCGCAGGGAAATAAAGTGAGATGTTCAGAGAATGTTCACGTTAGACAGAAACACCCTCAAAAATCATGAAATGCCAGTAAAAGGTGGATGTACAATTCTAATTCTGCTCCTATATGAAAGTCATCATGATGAGTCATAAACAAAACGATGCTTATAGCAACTAGACTACAACTGTGTGGCACATAGTGCTATATTTTTTCCACTTTTCATGGAATGTTCTGCCTCATTCATCAGATGCTGTTAGGAGATAAAATACCATCTGAAATACCAGCTCATAGTAAAATTTCCCTGACATGGATTAACAGCATTTTTCAATCAATCACAGTTGTGAAAACTATGTAAGCTTTTACATGGCTTTGAGAATCCAAATTCCTAGAATCTACTGAGATTAGTCTAAGAAGTTAACTGAGCCCTTGCCCCTTCTGTTAGGCTACGAACACAAGTTAGACCACAAGTTAAAAAAAAAACCCAACCAAATCAGGAAGGTCGGAATATAAGCTAGATGATAAGTCAGATGATAAGTCAGCAGTTCATTTAGCAAGGAAAGAAATGCACTGTCTTCGCCATGCAGAGTTAATGAAATAACTAACGCAAGCATAGCGTAATAATGGATGCATAGTTCATTATAAATGCTCTTTTAACCCTTGCATTCCCCAATTTGTTTAAAAGCTGAAGTTAAACACTTTCTCGGTAATATTTTTTAAGAGGCAGAGGAAAGGAGACAGGACTAACATCCAAGATACACAGCTAGAAAACTTGGGTAAGACCTAAAATCAAGCCAGCGCACACGAAGATGCCAAATGAAAGCATATGAATTGTACCTCTGCTTCCACATTTCTACACCCAGCGTCAACTCCTGTTCAAAAGTTAACGTTACCGTTCTGTTTATCAGTTTACACTACTGGCATGTTTACTACCAAATCTATCAGCTGCCCTCAGGGATGTCAGTCAACTGATTTCCACAGTCCTTCAGTCACTTGGTGGCTTGATAAGGCCACAGAGAAGCATACTCTCCTGGCAAGGCAGCAACTGTTTTGAAATGCTGTCACGATACAGCACTTATCTAGTTCTCAGACTTGAGGGCAT
>NW_010431820.1:5770-17311 GCF_000710305.1 Buceros rhinoceros silvestris
TGTTGCCTATTTTTTCAAAGATCTTAAAACTACCACACCTGGAATTCTGTGGTACTTCAGCCTGCTTCACAAGTTCTCCAAGTTCCCCCTCTTCTTTTAATGACTCCAGCACTTACAGTCTCAGCAGTTGCTTTGCACTGGGAGCTCACATTACGTCACTTAATTCCTAAAAGTATTTTTCAGTGTCATTGCTTTCCAGGATACTGTTTCCCCCATATTCCTCATCTTCAGATCAACAGTATTTAGTATCCAACAGGACACTTCTGCCTGATACAGTTTTCCGCTGTGACCAAACACCTAGACCTTGATCCCTGGCTGTGGAAGAAGTCACACGGTATTACCCAAAAGGCTAGGTCTTCCACTGGGCTGCATTAAAACACATCTTGCTTGAACAATTCCAGTTTAACAGTTTAAACAACCACAGAAAGCTTCCTTTTTTATTTTGTTTTTTTTGGGCTATTCACCAGCACTGCTACTATCTGTAAATTATCAGCCATGATTTTCTGTCGACCTCTAAATCATTGGGCAACATCAGGCTTGAGACTTGTCTACCAATTTTTTGAAATCAGTCACCACTAACATAAAAGACCAGCAAAACAATAAGGTGTTTCCTAGTACAGTGATAAGATGCAAAAGCTAAAACTAAATTAAGACAAAAGGCCCATGTGAAAGCACTAGCAAATTTGGAAACACGAGAATTAAGGTCATCTATGTCACCATAATTTGACTCCGCAATGCAGGTGCGCTCTGATACAGCCTTATTGACTGTTTCCACAGAGCTGCATCCTTATTACGTTGCATCGACAGATACTTAGCAAGGAAGTGTTCAGTTTTTTCATTACCACTCTGTGTACTGCCTCAAGCCTCATCGACCACATGCAATTCCAGTTCCTCACGAAGCAGAATCACTCATCTGTTGTAGCCACCACAGAAGTATCAGTGCTCCATAAGCACTCATCTACTTCCACAATGTCCCTGTTTTATTTTTTTCTAAGGGAAGAGAGTGACAAAACTCAGAAGAGTAAAATACAGTAAGACAGACATACCCACTAATTCAGAGTGGCCAAGCTGATACCTGTGGCCACTTTTTTCCTTTAAAGGAAAATCCGTATTATATATATTCCAATCACAACTCCTATAAATTCCTATGCTACAGCTACGGGATGCAGTGCTTCTGTAAAGCAAAACAAAGCCTGACATGTAACAAGAGGACTATTCAATGACACTTGAGAAGAGATTGCAGTTTGGGGAACACCAAACCTTAATTATTTCAGGATAACTGTCTCTGGTCATTTTTAGTCTGCAACAAATGCAAATCCATTGAAGTACACACCTAACTCATACTTGCACACACTTCAAGGCAAGATTATCTGCAGGCCTGAACTACACAGCTGTGGCAAATCTGCAGCAGATGTGTATGCCATCCAGAAGTCAAACGCCTTCCCCAAATCATCCTTCTCAACCCTGCAGCCCCATGCCAAATTTTTTTTTTTTTTTTTTTTTTTAATAACCCCCAAACCTCCCTCTCCAACCCTCCGCCCCCATGCCAAATTTTTTTTTTTTTTTTTTTTTTTAATAAAACACTCCTTTCGGGTTCTCTGAGCAAACATGCAGGACTGACAAGCCATCACGTACACGCTACATATTCGCATAATCAAGGATGGTATCAAAGTGCATTGATTCAGCAGGGCCACATTAAAGTGTGATCAGACAAGATGGGCAACAGAATAGTTTCGAAGTTCTCTCTCCCCAGCTGAAACTGTAACTGCCCCCAAGTCCCTTTGCACACACTCACTGCGTTGACATGCAAGTAACATGTGCTAAAATTAAAACTCATGACTGCAGAACCTTTACTGCTAATTCCTCCTGCTTGGCACTGTGATGAACTGAGAACACATAAACAACACACACACACATGCAAATAGTTACATCTCAGCAGAGGGGAAAGAACTTACCATAACACAAGTTTTTACCTTATTATGTCCTGAGGCATGCGGTCAGCCTTAATTCTGACATTTTTTAACCTCCAAGCACAGCATTCATATACAAAGCAAAGCTTACGTGTACAGACTACACGTATGCATATGGATGTGCATGTGCACCTGTCCTTCTTAGGAGCTTTGAGATTATAAGCCAATATCAACCAAATCTGGAAAAGGGGTAAGGAACTTAAAGTCACCACAAGTCTTATACAAATACACAGCTGGGGAAAGAACCCCCTGCTGAGGGAAAGGCTAGTAAGCTCACCCTTGATTAGACATCAGAGAATCCACACAGGAGAGGGCTGCTGGAAACCAGGCTTCATTAGTTCCGCTGCTCACGGAACTACTTGTTAAAAAAAGCAAACAGAAATTCCAACATGTGGCATCATACTGACACCCATGCTGGTCATCAGCAATCTTAAGATCCACTGCACAGACCCCTGCCACTGCAGCTGGGATGATAAATGACAGCAACGGCCACTTGTCGCCTTTTTCTTGCCTTTGACGCGGATGAGGCTCTTTGCCAGGAGGTCATGTTCTTGTGCTGACATCAAAGACATGGCAAAATTAGAAATACTGGGTTTATTATTTCTAGGCTTTGGAGGGAGTGTGGTCAAACTTTCTGCCTGACACTTCAAACTTAATTCCCCCTTTCCCCTACCCTTCCAGCCTGTTGAAAGCCCCTCTCTCCTGCACCGAGACCCAGGCACGAGCACTTCAGCCACATGCCCCAGCATCTTTATCCTCTGCTGCGGTAGCTCTTCCCTATTGCATACTCCTAGTTACCTAATGTTTTGTCTCCTCTCCCTCATGCTTCTATTTGTCTGTCTACTTCACATGCTCTTGTCCCCATCCGTTCTGCTAATTCTAGGTATCTCCTTATTTTCCAGCCCCTAGCAGATCTGGTTCTTCCCTCCTCCCCTCATAAGCCCTTCACAGCTTATTTCTGTGCCATCTCTCCCTTGCAAACAGGCTCCCCATCACATCCTCTGCTGCGTTCCCTAGTTTGTAGGCTCTACTCTTTTCTTTCTTCCTTCTGATTCCCTTCTTTTATTCTTCCTTCTGATTCCCAAACTCTGCCACGTTTCCAAAGCAGCAGGAAGAGCAGTTGTGACTGAAGGTAAAGCATGCTTAGCCCTTCAGTGTGAGTCTAGAAGACGCTTATTGCTGCGGAGAGAGTACACATGTAGTCCAGCCTCATACAGAAACAGAGTGTGTCTTATCTCCATAGAAGAGATAAATAGTTGGTTCAGTGCCTGGAGTCATGCAAGCCTCAAAAACCATCAAAGAGGATATAATCTTTGCATATTTCAACTACCAAACCATAAAGAATCTCAGAGCATGCTTAACAGATTTTTTTTCCAAGCTTACAACTTGGTCAAATTTGACTGTACTTCCACAAATATATGCGGCTTACAGAAAATGTAGCCACCAGATTTCAAACCTATTCAAATCCATGGGAAGTTCAGCAAACAACAACGCTAAATCCAGTATAGGGCAGGAAAAAAAGGCTTAAAACGAAACACGTCTGAAACATGCCCACCTGCTGTACTCAAACCACTGGCTCCCCTTGGTACCTAATTTCCTCACTAAAGAGGGCCTCCATCCAGCTTCTTCACCTTCTACAGCTCAACTCTGCATCTTGCTAAGCCTTCTAAGGCTTCTGTACACTTTTGCACCCTGGACTCATCTCAAAAGCTTCCTGCGTCCCTCAGCTGCTTATTGTCTCCCAAACTCAAACATCCTGCTGTTCCCACAACCGCACTGCCGGTGTCTTACTAGAAAGACTTGATGCTGATCTCATTTTCCACAGAAAAAGTAAATTCCTACGAAGATGTCCAGGAAGATTAATAAAGAGCTGACAAATAATCCAGACAAGACTGAAGTGACATTAGTCATGATTGCTTCACAGGACTGGGTTAGATGCTGTCCCCTGCGGGTACAAGTATTCTTCTAACAGCACAAAGCAAAGCACCACAGACTCCGCCAGACTAATCCTACAGCTAGACGTCCAATAACTGCAACCACCACCATCATTAGCAAAAGCCTCACACCTTATCTTACAAAGAAAAACCCAGTCACAAAGATTCTTGCACCACTTTCACAGCAGACTAATAATTCAATTCTAGAGATGATACAGCAGCAAAACGGCTGCTGTTTGCTGAAGCAGGATTCTCTGCATTCAGTAGAAAAAGGGTTGAGCCACAATTGTGCTCCAATTCCTTCCAAGTCTACCTTGCTGCGCTGCTCATTCACGGCTTTACTCTGTCTTCACCAACACACTAGGAGTCAGGAATGATAAATGTCCCTGCCCAGGCACTCAGGAGAGTTCACAGCGCTCAGAAGAAACTTAAAATGAAAAAAAAAAAAAAACCCAAACAACTAAATTTGACAATATAATCTCAGGCTTTAGGAATTGAGTATTAAAAAAAAAAGCCATACTGATCAATACAGTACAACTCTTCCCAGACATCTGACTAATTGTCTTCAGTGTATCATCACAAGACTCAGCAAAATCATACAAAAGCAGACATACGAATACCACACTCCTCCAGCCTGAGAAGGAAGCAGGAGTAGATGAACCTCACCCACAATCTGAATTTAGCTAGGATATGTCTGCATGCTGTAGTAATGGGAACTACCCAAATCATCCTCTAAAACACAGAGGGAAACCAGGAGTCCTCAAAGTTTTAACTTGCAAGTCTATTCATATGAATATTATGGAGAAACAATTTTACTGTATTTCACAACGTTTTTTTTCTCCCACAGCTCCAACAGAAGATAGCATTTTCCTTTATTTTTTCAGCAATCATTTTTAGTTACAAACTTGCACATTGAAAGCATCAGCCAAAGAGGAAGTCCCAAGGAGGTCAGAAGTACACCTTGGCGGCCTTTGACAAATCCCAATGTAGCTATCTCGCACCTTAGCACTGCTCAAAGGCAGGCCCGCTTGGGATGGGGGCTGGAGGAAGAGGCAGAGGTACCACACTCAGACTAAACACGAAGACAGGAAATCTTCCTGATTACACGTTCCTACATATAAACTCATTCAGTTTTTTCCCTGCAAAGTCTTTTTCATGAGCTATTACACAGACCCCGCATGTTCATAAAGTTTCTGCTGAGTCACTCCACCTGGTCTCGGGCATTTCTTTTCCAAACTTACAAGTAAACAAGGAGCTATAATTAAAGCCTTGGTTCAGCTTTAATTCTAGTGTTCGCTGCCAATTGTGTCCCCTGTAAATACATATTTAACAACCTAATTAGCAACCCAGACTGTAAGCAGCTTGAGTAGTGTGGAATTGTGGCTAAGGCCCAAAATAAATGGTGGGATTACAAATAGCGAGCTACCTAACACTCCCACCCCTTTTCACCATATGCTAATTATATTTTCAAAGTGGAAGAACTGGGACATTGGGTAAGAGAATAAAAAGGCTGATCCAAGCTCTGATTTTGTACCCATTTAACTGTATTGACTTAAAAATGTAAACATTTAAAAAATGCTATAGTTAAAAATGAAACAGTGCCTGGGGTGGATGCACCGGTTCTGCGTAGATACCTTCATATTGTTACGACTTAATTCCAGAAAGAACGAAATCTGTACAAAAACCCAGAGGTCTAGGATGGTAAAAGGGAAACTGTTTGAGACGGGATCACGGGCATGTAGTAGGGAACTGAGAAGAACTAGGGACTATCTTCTGTGTCTGTTTCCATTTGGCTACTACTTTGCGTCTTATTGATCTTAACCATCCCTCAGAACCTATCACTAAACCACCCATACACGCTCCTACTTCCCAACCAAGACAGGCCATCACATTTCCTCCCTACCATTGGTCTGCTCTGTCCAGTTCCCACCTTCTCTGAAACTCCCACACTCCTTATCCTCTGGTTTAAGTATTCCCTCCTAGTTAATTTCTCCCTTTGCCACCACTCACCTGTAAACTCAAGCCACATCCCTCCAAGCACAGAAACCCAACCTCAGGGCTCAGAACTCTCCCTCCTCTTATCTGATAGCCTTAGGGCTCAGAAACACCCTTATACCTAATTCAGAAATACACTTTTTTTTCCTGTTTTGTTGGGAATGCTGAAATAGAAGGAGGGGCAATGCACACAGGATCAGACACTATTCACCACAGTTCACTTCCTGCTCGCTCTGTGTGCCTCCAGTTCATAGTCATTACATTGGACAGACTGGAGTCTTAATTCAGGAGCACCCAGGTACTCTAGGGCTCTCAGCTACTCCAGAAGTGCTCCAGCTGCACCAGACAGTTCTGCATTCTGCAGTCCACCAGCCATACTATGCAGCCATGGCATCAAGGATACGGTTTAGCCTCCGTAACACCCTGGTCATTAACTAACCTAGCAGCGTTAACATCTGTATACTTGGGGAATCAAGCTAAGGAGTCCACTAAGGAGAAGGTTCTTATTTTGGGGTCAACCCACCAGCTTGCAAACACTCCCGATTAGAGAGAAAACTCAACTCTTTCGCAGCTGAAAGATTCTCTACTCGAGGACTCTACAGGAGAAAGGCAGAGATCTCTTCTTCCCCATGTAACCCTCTGAAGGGTTAAATACACCCCCATCCCCATGCAAAGTTAAAGTCAAGGTTTAACTCCACTCCCCACCTGTATGTCTTGCCATCCTTGTGCTGGTCCTCATCATCCTCATTTGACAGCACAAAGGGGTCACTCATCTCTGGTAGCCCCGACTCCTGCAATCGTTTCTTCTTCCGGCCCCGAGGCGGTTTGGGGGCAACTCCCCCACCCCCGCCACCCCCACCACCTTCAGAGAGGGTGGTTGTCCCTTTCTTGGACAGGTCAGGGACCACTTGGAGGGCTGCCTGGGAGCCAGGGGGTAGCGCGGAGACAATCATGGGAGCTGAGATGGGAAAGGTTTGGGCAGAGGCGGCTGTGGTCACCAGGGAACCTGATGGGGAAGTTATCACCAGACCAGGACCTGCAAACAAAGAGAGATGGAGGAAGTCAGTCATTACATCTCTAATGATGTCCAACTTGCTTACCCCACAGAAGCAAGCTTTACACAGCTACTTTTGAGTACAATGCAAACAGAAGATTACTCTCCCCACCACAGTTTCCGCCAAACTTCCATAAAGAGGGTGGATGTATGGAGCGCCTAAACATTCACAGTGAACCCATGTCAAGGCAGTCCATACTACCAGTAAGGCTAGGAATAACCTACAGCCTGGAAAGAATTCTCCAGGACCTCCTGTCCCCCCATCTCAGAGTCTCCCTCAAATGCTGCTGCAGTCTCTGGAGTCCCCTACCTGCTGTCATGAGCCCAGCAGACTGCACTGGTACCACAGTGATGTTCTGAGTCACAGGGGCTTGGCTGTGTGGGGTCAGCTGCTCCGGCTTGGTGTCCGAGTCCATGGAGATACCAGTTGGTAGGGCCACAGAGGTGGGTACTGTCAGCAAGGCAGGGTAGTGGGGGGGAGCCAGGCTGCAGCCTTTCTCTGTGGGCAATAGCTGCTCCTTCATCTTGTTAATAAACATGGTGTTCTCAATCTAAATGGGTGGGAAAAAGTGCTTTTAGAATACCCTGGCGCAGCTTCTCCCAACAATTGGCTGAGCAAGAAATGCAATAGAAGCACTCATCATGCATGAGCTTCTATCAGGAAGCAAGTCCAGTGTAAGAGGGTGGAAGACAAAGATCTTACCTGTCCCGAGACGGTGGGCACTGCTGGCCAGAAGTACGGGGAGGAGTTGAAATGAGATTCTTCCATCCTAGCTGGGCACAGCGGGGAAGAGGAAGGGGGAAGGGAAGAGGAATGGAGGAGATGGAAGACAGACAGACAGACAGACACACACACACAAAAAGAACATTAAACTCAAAGAGACTCCAACATGGAACTGACTCAGTCGAATGCTGTGACAGTTCCTTTATCTCCCCTGTCTTACTTGGGCAACTTCTCCCCAGTTTTGAGCTATCTGCCCAAATCAAAACATCATTTTCAGGGGAAAAAGGTGTCCACTATTCCCACAGGCTTAGGTCCACCTCAAATGCCTCTGGCCCCTTAGTCCTCTAGGCAAAAAAGGACTGACTACGAACCCAGAATACTTCCAAAATTCCCCGATTATCATCCACCCAAGAACACGGCATAAATTATTAAGTTTGTGCATTTGCCACCAGGTAAATACAGCTGAAAACCATTTTTGACTGTCACAGTCTGACCCCCGAGCAGTGAAAATTCTGACCCTTGCCTGTCCCTCCACCCCAGCCCAATACTAAGGACCCAGATACAGCAAGGGGACATTAGCATTATGTTACACAGGAAGAATGACAGGCAGAGAGGGAAACAGACTTGCCCAAGATAACAGATAGCCACAGCAGACTAAGAAGTCAAACTTAGTGCTCCTAACTTCCTGCTGCCCACCGCTCTGGCCACCCCATCCCCACTCTCGAGAGAAACACGGAAATATCACTCAATATTCCTGACAGACAAGACCCACCGCTCTTGTCCAATGAGACCAGGCAGCAGGAAAATAACCTTTCTACTCTGCTCCTGAGATACCCTATTTCCAAGTGAGATCATGTCACCGCTTTCTATTGCTCATTTCATTCCCATCTTTGGGACAAGATTCTGTAGGACTCTGTCCCCCGTCAAGTGCCCACTGCTCCATCTCAACTCTCCACGCTGTCCGAGGACCAGCTAGACACCAAAAGAGAGCCCTCTGAAGACAGAGGCATAATCTCTTTAGGAACACCTGTCTAAAGAAGCCCTTTTCATCCTAATCTTTGCATTCCTCTGTGTAACAGCATTAGTGGACAAAGTGAAAAAGCCATTAGAAACCTAAGGAAATCGGCAAAAGAGTATTTCCTGAAGCAGAAGATACACCTATTCCTGGTCACACAAGGCAAAACTAGCAGGTAAAATACAGATGATAAACCATGCTCAGAGACATCTGGCAGAGCAAGCTGCTTAGAGAAAGCAAGCGCTGTAGGTTTCTCACGCAGCTACCTGCAAATTGCCCACTCCTATTCCTGTTATGATGTGGCAGTAGTCTAATTAATGAGTAAATATTGTTTCTGAAGGGCCTATCTCAATCATCAGATAAGCTGAGAAGCATGCCCCAAGTAGCATGAAACGCTTACTTCCCAGAAGTATATTAGGGCAGAATAAATACATGTGGAATTGCTGTGTGTGAGCCAAAATGCAAAGATAATTTTCCTCTATGTAGAGAAGCAGTATTTAAATGAACCAAATTACCTGATAATTTTGTTTTTATGAATTGCTCTCGCAGCAGCAAAGCCAAGTATTCTTGCCTCACTCGCTCACTACAAACCAACCAATAAACACACTTAAGGATGAATTATTTACCTTGCATTGGTGGCATGTAGTCAGACTGCTAGCTGCCTGACTGAATAACTCTGGGTTTACAGTGCTGTGATTCAATCAGAATCTGATGGGGCAAGACTCTCACCTTCCTCCTCTGCTTTCTTTTCTGAGCCAAATTACTTATTAAGTACACTGCCCACAGCAAAGCCCTCTGTATGTAGTGCTTAATTACATGATTTTTTTCTTCCACAGGATGGGCACACATGAAGAGATAACACATTCTTGGCAACTGAGCACCACCTAAATCAAGAGGGGTTTTTTGTTTGGAATGTCAAGTTTGGGTTTGGGGGTGGGGGTGGGTTGTGTGGTTTTGTTTATGAAATAAATAAGCCCTTATTTGCTTAGCTTCCACATCAAAAACATCAAAGTGAACCTGATTCTTTAAAAACATAAAGTCTCAAACAATAATCAGATGCATTTTCCAAATAAACTTTGTATTTCTCCAAGTCTCTCTTGGATTCAACTGCAAACTTCAGGAGTTAAACCGAAAGCTGCCAATTTAAACAAAAATCTCCCAACAGCTTTCTTACTTAAAGTGTAAAAGGAACGAAAGTCAACTCCCCTTCCAGATTCTAAAATCCACACTAGCACTGGCCAGTGCACTCAGTGGCTGCCTGACTCCATCTAGTTCCCTATCAGAAATTCACAGAGCACTTAACTTTTGTTTGCTCAGTTTACAACCTGAGCAAGTGAAAATAAGGCTCTTATTGCTTCTCGAAAGACAACTACGCTAGTTTCATTAAACTCTCTTGGAATCCACCTCCCCATCCAAAAATCTTTGTGCTTGAGCGGATATTAGGCCTCAAAACTTTTGGCTTGAAAGGCTGAAGTGTGATGAAGTTATTAAGAATGTGGAGGAAAAGGAGAAAAGGTGTAAGAGTTGAAGCTTTCATGCAATCTCACTAGCAAGCCAGTCTTGCAAAGGGAGAAAACAAAGGTCAGATTCCTCCACCAGCCTACTGCTCTAACACCCCCAGCTGTCCCTCCCCTACCCCACTTTTAGGCTAGAGGGTATTTTGAAAGCATGCACCCCTATTAGCAGCCCCCACTTTGATGCTGCTCACACTTACTTTACCAGAACTCTGCACGCAACCCTTCCAAATGCTCTATAACTACCAGACATGGGCTGGAGCTTCAACCCTGTACCACAGCACGTTCCCACTGCAGTGCCTTCATCATCCCAGCTTCCACAAACAGGCCAGAGATGGGACCTTCTTCCTATTCACCAGTCTAGTATCAGACAGATGTCAACGTACCCTCCTGATATAAACCAAAAACACCTTCTATGTACAGACCACAAATGTACATACACCAAATAAACAACCGAGTGAACCAGCGAACTCACAAGGGACAAGGAATCTGGAGTTTAGATCTCAGAGTACTTCACAGAATCACATACTTAACGTGCTGGACTTATACTTCTTTGCAGGTCATCACTTTAATCATAAACAGACAGATAAGAGCATGTGCAAGAATACGGTGAGGTGGACGCTGTGTTTCTGGAAGGCACAATCAAGGTTGGATATGCAGGTATTTAGAGGTTGACTTTTAATACGGTTCTCTTTAACTCTCCAGATACCTAGCTTTTGTTTTCTGTTCAGCGCAGTTTTCAGTTGACAAAAGGCCCCGAGTACGACACTTGGCAGTGATTTACAATGTCATTTTATGCCTGCCCAAGATCTTTGCTCAGTAACAAGGAGCTTTGAGGCTTAATTGCTGCAAAGTACTAAGGACGAGGAAGGCCACGCGGGCTGTTAGCTCAAATGCAAAAATGCCTCCGTGAAGCTCATAAGCACCAAAAAGTTCAAGCACCGCTACATCCTTAGAACAAGCACATTTGGATGCACATCAGGAGAACCCCAAACATGCCGGACAAAGTCCTGAAGCCCAAACCCGCACACCAGCGCTAGAATAACTTCGGTGCCATTCCCTGACACTCGTACAGCCTCCACCCCAACTGACTGAGCCTCTGTTGGAAGAGGTGCCTGGCTGGGGACGTGACCTGCGCCTCGGCTCCTTCCAGGCAGCGAATCCCCTCTCCCACACCCTGCAGCTCAAGCGACTTCAAGACCTCACAGCGCCGGGACGTGTGGCCCATCCCGTCCCATCCCACCCTAGAGCGGCCAGAGGGGAGCCCGCAGCGCGAGGGGCGGGGGTCACTCACGCAGCTCCAGAAGCTCCTTACCCCTCTCACTCTCCCTCCTC
>NW_010431821.1:0-8072 GCF_000710305.1 Buceros rhinoceros silvestris
GGGCGGTGGATTCCGGGGGCGCAGGACGCCTGGGATGGCCGAAGGCGTCTGCCTGCTTCACCTCGCTCCTCCCGCTGTGGAAATGAAAATCAGTCGTAAGTGGTGGTGTTTGGGGGGAAAAAGGCTGTGTAAAGTAAAACTTTTATTTACCAACAATTCATGCTCTGATGGAAACAAATAGCCCCAAACCTGGACCCAGATTACGCAGTTAAACGGATCGAGCTGGAGGTAGCGCGGCTGTTTGCCACACTTGTGATCCATTAACCTCTTTATCTCATTGTTGGAAGGCAACAACAGCACGCGATCAGATTCTTGTATGGTAAAGACAAGCCATTTTCTCTTCATAGTAAACTCCATTCTCCTATGTTGCAATTAAAAAGGGTCTTTTCAACAGTAAAAGTAATAAGCAATAAATACACTGTGGGGTTTTTGCTATTTTGAGTTCATTTCACGAGTAAAACATTGTGCTATACTTAAGGTAATATGTAAGAAGATAGACATCAGCATATGAAAAATTCTTCCTTTTTAACAGGGATTTTGAATAATTTTACCTTCACGTACTGTTTAGTCCATGCGCCATTTCAGGTTTTAGTTCTTGTTCTTCTCCATAGAGGAACCAAGCAAAACTCAACGTAAAGTTAGAGTATGAAAATAGGATACACAGGCCCCCTTTTCCCCTTCCCTATGTGTAATAAATCTATAGACACATATATGGCTTTTAATCCAAATACGTTCTGTTTTGAAGTTATTATACATAATTGTGTGTGCTCATGTACGTGCTATAGATATACCTATTATATAAATAACATACTTCAAAATCATTAAAAAAATTAGTATAGAAAATGAGTATAGAAACGAAGCAAAGCTAAAGACACAATTCTCAACCCCCTGCCGAGTGCTATAAAAAAATGCTACCACATGGAGGAGAAGTTATAGAATTGCTGACACAGAAAGAATATGAAAGTTATACCTTGCACCTTTTTCTTTAAACAAGCAGCTTGGTTGATAGAAATACACCTGTGGCGAAATGGAAGTACAATGTTTTATAGGGTTTTGTTTGGGGTTTTTTTTTGGTACAGGAAGTTTTGACATTAGGCCATAGACCTAACTGCCATGTGCCGGGATACTTGTTTTGGAAAGCCTGCATTCATAGAAGTTGAATCTGTCACTGCTAAATCGAGCTGATTTGGTCCGGGAGAGGAAGATATTACGCACAAAAAAGGTGACTGATCCCATGAGGGGCTGGGGAAAAGGAATGGGAAAGCTGGTGGGGTAAGGCTAACTGGGGGACAAGAGTGAATACAAGAAGCTGGTATGTAATGGGGGAAACTGGGCCTGGAAAAAAACCACCATCTCATGGGCAGGACGCAACATGAAAGAAGACCTTTTTCTCCTTTCTCAAGATCAGTCTGCCTTAAAACACATCCCATTGCTCATCAGGGGATGAGCAGCTTGGGATAACACCCACACCCTCTCAAGACCTCCACACGCTCCTTCTAAATCCTCTGTGGCTTAGGAAAACTCCTCCCAAAAAAGCCAAAGATGGAACTCTGGGAAATGCTAAAACATCTGAGTTCACAGGACTCACCCACTTCCTAGAGGACCTTTGTTTATTTATTTACCCCAAGGAGAAGAGTTTTAGGGGTGTGGGTTTCACCCTAAAAGCCAAAGATGGAACTCTGGGAAATGCTAAAACATCTGAGTTCACAGGACTCACCCACTTCCTAGAGGACCTTTGTTTATTTATTTACCCCAAGGAGAAGAGTTTTAGGGGTGTGGGTTTCACCCTAACCAGCTGCTGTCTTAGCCCAAAGAGAGAAAGGCCCAAGACTTTTTGCTGCCTAGTTTATGGTTTTAATCTTAGAAAACGAAGTCTCGATCCCGTTTTCATTAAGATCAGTTACAAAATCAAGAAGTGACTGATACATTAGCAGAACGTTTTGAGTGCATGAGACCGCCTGGCTTCAAGAGCAGACGTTTGGGATGGGAAAGAGATGTAAATCTGCCCTGTACAGTGTTAAATTTAGGCTATATTTCAACCTGTTGTGGCAAGAGTAGTCATTAATAGCTCAAAGATGAATGAGTGCTTATTGCCACTGTAGATAACTGTGTTAAATGTTGAAAGTAGGTATAACTTAGCTGCTTACTTTGTCGCCGTGTTTTCTTCACGAAGTCCAAAGTTTTTTCTCCTTTCTTGAGAGCTGCCTGTTGTAGCATGGGTGCTGTATAAAGCACCACACTCTGGTTCCGCTTTGCGTAAGTTGTGTAGGATAATCATAAATTGATTGTGATCAGCTGATGCAAAACTGTAGAGTTCCTGGCTATCCAAACCTCCCACTTTTCACGTGGTGCAAAACCAGCTGGTACTTGGTATGCGTTATTTTAAGGAAATACAAAGTTGAGCCCTCTGTTCTTTATTATAAAGTTGGGGGAGGTTATTTATTTATTTTCCTTCTACAACGCATATTATCCAACAGCTTTACTGTATGCATTTTCAGTACTGTAACTTGGAGAAGTATGTATCATCTTGTACAAACAGGCTTTGATAATAAAATAATAAGCAAAAGCTGTCGCGCTCTGCAAAAAAAACAAAGGCAGCAACAACAGATGAGAATGGTGAGATCTGAACTCCCAGCCTTTGTTATACTTGCTATCTGGCTGCGTTGGTTTGTAATCTCCCTGACCCCTTTAAATCAAGTGAGCTTTTTGATGCTCAAGAGGGTTTTCTAAGTTAAAATGATGGAGAAAATTGCACTGATTGGTGCAGGATGGCTCTTCTTCCTCGCATAACAGTGAGGAACCGAGATGGTAGCTTGAAATGATGGTGTTTTGACAAAATATGAAATTCAGTTCTCAAGACGACATCTGACCGTTAAAAACCATGCTGTTTCATAGCACATAGATGAATGGTGTTGGCTGAAAAATAATCTAGCTAATGGTAGTGGGGATATATTCTGCCTGCCTTTTCAGTTTAAAATTCAAGTTTCTGTAATAGTTCTGGTGATTAGAATAGAGTGTTGCTTTATTTGTTAAACACATGAGCTGTCATAAAGGTATGTTTTACATAATTATATCCCAATTTTTCAAACTTGCATTCTGTTCCATGCCGAGTGTCTCATACCGCAACTTTTTATTAATTTATGTAAGGTTACCTTATTGTTTTGAAAAAAAAAAAATTGTGCTCTTCAAGAAGTTTAAGGTGTTTAAGGTGTTTAAGAATTTTTTAAGATTATGTAAATCCACGTCTTACAAGAATAGATATAATTTTTGAGAAATCTAACATATAGTTCTGTTAGATTGGAACTTGCCATCATAACCCACTGAAAACACGCTTCACTGAATCAGTAAATACTATATTTTTGAGCTGTCTGCATATTATTGACTTTTCTGGTTTCTGCAAAGCATTACATCAGAATTCCCTTCCCCCCATTGTTTTCATGCCAGAAAAATCAATTCAAATCTTAGATATACAAAGCAACAAAGGTAATCTAACCTTGATATATTTCAGAATTTATACCATCTCCTCCTTTATTTTTGTCGAAGCTCTGCTTTGCGGGCTTATCTGCAGCACCTGAGAGTTTTGACAACTCTTTCTAAATATACAGAAAAACATACTAAACCATAATAGGCTGAGAGGCAGCTTATTTAAAATCGTAGTGAAATGTGACTAGCATGTTAAAGACAGATTTTCATGTTGGGAAAAACAAATATCCAAAGATACTAGGCTTAGAATCAAACTCTGCCTTCAAATTTCTGCACATGATTCCCTTTAGGAAGAAAAAAAAATATATGCAAAGAGCTAACGTTAATTTTACGAGAAGATCAATGGATATGTGCAGTTATTTGGTCATTGGGCCTCAAACTAGTCACCATTTTCATAGGTTTGTGATGTTTTTACTGCTCTGTTTAGTTCTGAACTAACACACGAGGCCTACTGACTCTTGCTTTCCATTCAGGTTAGCTGAGGTTTGCACAAAGAAGTAACTCTCAGCTATTTTACTTCCTCTTCCACTTTTCTTCCTGACACTGCCAGTACCTTACACTGCTCTAACTTCTTGTAAGTTTGTTAAGCTTCAGTGATTCAGCCTAAAATTCTGTATGCTGGAGCTCAGCCTCAGGCCGTGTGTTTTTATCATACCCAACAAAAACTTCTCAGCTATACCTGAGAACGAGATTGAGAGACATTATTTTGTTTTATTTCTTGCTGATATGTTTTAAGATTTACTTTGTAATAACTCTAGAACCTGCAAGTAATGGAGAAGAGACTTGTAAGTTGGCAGGGTGATAAGTATTAGTTTAGTTGAGGACTACTTGGAATCTTCCTAAAAATTCATTTAAATTCATGAACCTTTGAAGTTCACGTTACACATGCTGTTCACCTTAAGCAAGAGGGTCTGTCTTTCCTCTGCGAATCCTTTGGTTAGAGCCAAAGCTGTGCTCAGAAAGCGGCTGGCTCAACAGAGCACTGGAGTTCTAGAAGTCTTCCGTGGATTCCCTGCGACCGGGGAGCTGGCAAAGATGAAGTGACAGGAATTTCAATGGTAAAATGTATCGGAGAAAGATCTTAGACCTGGGAAGAACTGGTAAGAAAGAGACTGTACTCTTATGACTAACTGTGCGGGAAAGGAGTATGAGAAGAGACAACAGATCTGTCTGTGTGACAGTCAGATGGGAAAACTATGTGAGAAGTTTATAATTTTGGATATGCTGATAAGGAAAAAGAAGAAATCTAACTACTGAAGACCGTAGCTGGCTAAGTGAAAAAAGTCAAGTGGAAACAAGCCAGTGGAGATGTGAATATGAGAATGAAGTTCCAGAAGTGGGGGAGAGAGCGAGAGAACTCGAATAAGACATGAAGGCAGAAAAAGAAACAGAGAAGACTGTAATACGAAAGCATACTGCCATGCAGAGCTTGGAGATGAACCAACCATCCCAAACCTCAGCATTTAGCTGTTATCAATAAATATCTGTGAAACCTGTTGGCAAAGTGTCCTCCTCACTCTCCTCTGGTGCCGCTCTACACAAGGGGTGACCATCTGTTACCATTGTCAAGCCCGATGTTAGCTCTACTGGCAGAAACTTATCCTGTAGGTCTAACTTCCCAACCTCAGTGATGGATCTTGTTGGTATCATCAGGCCATTTTTGGAAATACTTTCCTTCTCTGAAGAATACAAAAAGCATGAGAAATGGAAGGGAAGAGAAAGAGGGAGAGGAAGGAGAAGGCAAGAGAAGAAGGGAACCCTCTAAATCGGATTACAACAAGGTATTGCTGTCATGTGTTAGGCGGCATTAGAACTGAAGTCGCCTTTGCTGACTCTATCCATCTTCTCCTTCCCTACTTGTGGAGATACATTATAACACAACTTAAAATTATGAAACCATGTACTATTCTTTCTTCCATCAGCATAGGACATCTATCACTGCAGATAGTGAGTCCTGCTCAATGACTAAGCAGCTGTGTAATGTTTTGTTTCATGGTCATTGGCCTTTGGGCAGGTCAGACACTTTTTACCAATTGATTCAAATTCTACCTACTGAGAAAATATATTAATTTCATCTTCAGATTGTTTTCTCTGATACCAGTCAATATGGCATCTGCATACCTCACAAATGAATATCAATTTACTTTCACATTATTCCCATTGTAAAGATGAGAACTGAGGCACAACAGATTGAAGCCAGAGTATCCACCAATTTTGAGTGTAAATGTAAATTATCTAGGAGTTATCATTTTACTTTTTGAAAGGCTGTTGCGTGCTTAATTCAGCTGAGGCGAGCACTGCTGCAAATGAGACCCAGGCTTTTAAGCAGGGTATCCAAAACCAAAATGCTCAGAACTTGTTTGAAATATGGGAACAGTTCAGCTTTGGTGGCTTTTCCAGCTTACTGCTGGAACCTTCCAACAATGCAAGGGGATAGTATCCCACTCTTTGCGTCACCGTTCAAATGGTTTAAGAATTAAACATTTGCTGAAATGCATCCTGAAACTTCTTTCATTGTACACATTCTAAAAATTAAAAAAAAAAAAAAAGGCAGAGAGAAAACGGGTGACAGCAGTGTTATAAGACGTCTCCCAGTCTACCCCATATCCCCAGAGATAAGTCATCCTGCACGCTGATGAGGAGAGGTCCTGCAGAAACAAAAAATTCTTCACAATTCGTGTTGAGCTAATCTGGAACCTACCTGTGCTTTAGACTTAGAACGTAACCACGTATTGGTTCTTCAAGCACAGTGAAACTCCAAATCCCATAATAATCTGCTACTGAAAATTTTGCTGAACGTTTATTTTGGAGTCAAATTGGAAAGTTCATCTGCTGCCTAGAAGCTTTGAAGTTGATGGCCCACTTTTCGTGCTATTATCTCACTATTTTGAGCACCTAAAGTATTGCACTTACAGGGGAAAAAGGGATCCAAGCAGAGCTGGGAGGAGAGGAAAATCGCTTGGAATTGCTGGGGGCTGGAAGCCTTTGCTTCTCTCTCCAGATTTCTAACAACAGAGACCAACCTTTTCTGTTTTCTGATTTGGAATCAGCATTGAAGTGAATACTTCCTTTGCTAAATTATGTCTTCAGAGAATTTCAGTGGGACATAAAACATTACAGTTGATTGATGTACAGTAGTGGGGCTCGTTTTTCTCCCCTAAAACCCATAGGTGGGGCCTTTCATCTATGGGAAGCTTTGTAAAAATCATCAAATGAATATTTCCTCTGAATTGATCTCTTGTTGGCTAGGATCTCGTTGGCCATGAATTGCTTTGCTAGACCAAACAATCATCTGAGTCATCTGTAATCCCCAAACAGCCTAGTTAGGTCAGGCCTGTGGGGAATGGAGCAAAGGACCCGGTTGTTTTCCATAATTTCAGAAAACACCAGCAGTTTTATAAGTTTGCCAGTTCTCTTCGAGCCACACTTGGGACCACTGCTTTGAACTTTGACCGATCCATGCACCTGTCTGAATCCACAGATCTCAGTCACAGCAGAGAGATGCTGCAGAGCTGGGCTTTTCTCTAGAAAATTCATCATGCGCATCTCATCACCCTCTCCTTGCTGATGTGGTTTCCTTCTGGAACTGTTGATCTGCAATAGGCCCTGGCCAATGGAAACAGCTAAATTTCTTTAAGTCAGGCTCTGGGTTTATGGAAAAAACAACCAGTAAATATATACAAGTATGTGTTGAATAATGCATTTCAAGAGCTGCCTGTGAGCGTGACTGTTTACATTTGCTTCCATATTTAACAAATTTTTTTTTGTAAGAAATGCAAACACTCAGCATCACATGCTTAGCAAATTTGCATTTCATGATACATGTAGCTGGCAGAAATAGAGAGTGTTAAGTGCCACCTGCCTTGCAGGTGACATCCTAAAAAGCGTACATAGATGCCATATTTAGAAGCTAGCATACAAATTAATCTTCATCTTTCAAGTCCAGCTTTGGTAATCTGATCTTCAGTGCTGTTCCATTTTCCCTTAAGGGACGCACATCACTAAATACATGGGTTTGCCCTCTCTACATCTAGGTGTTACAGAACCATATATTACCCTTTTAGAGTCATTTAGAAGCACCGATGCCCATGGGGTTCTGCTGGTGAGAATGGAAGAGACATGTGTCATCCATCTCATTTCCCTCCTGGCTCAGGCATATGCCAAATAATCCTATGCATAATGGGATTAGCTCTACGAAGTTCCCTTTTAAAAGCTTTTTTGCTCTCTAATCTAACTGGGAAGCCACCATAAAATTTGCTTGGTATAGTGGCTATAAGCCTTTTTAATTTCAACCTCAGTATGTTTATGCCCGTCTAAAATGGTTTTTTTGTTTCACTATTATCATTTAGTGAGGCCTGTCTTCTTTCTTCTATTTATCCAATGATGTATTTATCACCTATCTCTTTCTATATATTTTCCTACCAGGAAAAGAGTTTCAGGCTCGTCTTGAAAATTTGGCCTCTTCTCCTGTTTTCTTCCATAGCCCTCTCTGCGCTTGTTCTCTTTCAAGGTTACATTTCCTGACCTGGAAACTCAGTATAGTGTTGCAGCCAGGGTTTAACAGGGCCTAGAGTAATGGTACCAGTGCT
>NW_010431822.1:0-17133 GCF_000710305.1 Buceros rhinoceros silvestris
CAGAGCTGCCGAGAAACGCGCGTTTGTGCAAAACGGGGCACCCGAAGTGGCGTTCAGCAAGGGCAGCAAACGTAAATGTGCTCCTTGTTCGCTCCTGGCACTTTCTCCTGCCAGACGGATTCCTGCAGTCAGATTATTTTGGTGCAAAGCGAGCTGAGCGGCCGGAGTCGCAGGTGTGGGAGTTGAGCAGGCTCGCTGTTTGGAAGGGCACTGCGGGTCTCTGGCCCTGAAGCAGCTGCACACCCGGCACCGTCCTGTCAGGCAGAGGGGATGAGTGAGCCTCTGGTGTTGTGATTTATGCACAGTGACTGACACAGGGCTCTTACGGAGCAGCCGAGAGTCCTGGTGGTGGGGGCAAAGCTGCTTTAGCTCCACCTGGTCGACAGGTCTCCAGTTAGAGCCAAAGTCATTTCCAGGCCCGGGCTCCTTTCCCTCCCTGGTTAAGGTGGCGTCTCCTCCAGCCCACCTGGCACTGCCGCTGAAATGGGGTTTGTCACAAGCTTCCTCTCCCCAAAACTGGGTTTCGTTTACTTCAGCAGTGCTGGCGTAGGGAACTCTGCTCGCTAAAGCTGCAGAAGCACTGGGGTGTTCAAAGCTCGGTGTTACTACAGGCAGTGAGCGTAGAGCACACTTCCTCGTGTTCAGGGACTTGTAAGGGCTCATCCAAAACCCTCTGAGACTCTTCCCCTCTCCTTTGATCAATTGTTTGTCCTAAATCTAAATTACAATTGCTTTAGGGGAAGAGTTTGGGAAGATATCCCAATGTCCCTTCCTCATGTGGGGGCTGTAAAAGATGGGCCCAGCTAGTGGTCGGGTGATCATTCAGGAGATTTCTGAAACAAGGGAACTTGCCCATGACCGTTTCCTAACTGCTGCCAGGTTCATGGCCTTGCCCCCAGACCGCACACACATCTCTCTCTCGTGCCCCGTCCTGCTTCCTCCACCTCCACTCTTGCTGCACCAACAGATGTTGTGTTTGAGCAGAGCTCAGAAGATGGCTGGAGCTACTGAGTAGCAAAGCCTCGCTCTGCCAAACAGGGCTCACTCACTGCCACCTCTGGACGGCTGAAGAGCAGGGTACCCCTGACAACTAGCAGAGCTGCTGCCAAAATTACAGCTTCCAGCTATTCCAGATTAGTCACTCTGCATGCAGGAGCTAAACAGCTGGCGGTGAAAACACGGACACTGCCTAGATGCAAACAGGCATTTCTGGAAAGGACCTTGTGGATGTGGGAGACCAGAAGTGCAGCTCTTCCATGATTCACATCCCCACCAAAGAGGCAGTTGTCTTCCAGAACACCCTGTGCTGGGCCACTTCCTGAGGCTCTGCAGATAGACGAGCACTCGCAGCAGCCAGCAATGCACATAAAGAGGGCACGTTAGGGCTATCGTGATTTCCATTTATTACATGTAACAGGCCAGAACAGCACGCTGGGAGAGAAGTATCTATAACATGTTGAACACCTGCACGAAAGGGGCTATTTCTGCCGAGCACTACTTCCTGAGCAGAAACTCACTTCTGCTCTGCTGTATTGTGTGTTGTGAAAAAAATTTGGGATTATAGAAGAACACCTGAGATGGTCTGTGAAGAGTTTGGCAGTTCTGTCTGTGTCTCCTGGTGCAGCCAAGTGGCAGTTCGTGCTTACAGTAGTTCCCAGTGAAGCTGACAGGATGCTACGTGCCATTTCTCCTGCTCCACACTGACACGATGCCGGGCATTTGGTCAACAAACAACTCCGCCGACCTATTAGACCACAAACCTTTGTCATGTGACACATCAGTATCTTTCCATCTATACAGTCTATACAGTGAAACACGACTTCTGTTGAAGGCAAAGTTACAGGTCTTTGTTGTTGTGATAACTAGTCTAAAGAAGCATCTTGAATGTGCAGTCTTCACCAAATACCAAGTGAAGTATTCTCTTGGGTGCTTGCGCTTATGCAAAGCTTTGAAAGTAGAGATGTAATAGAGTGAAAATAGAGAGAAAATAGAGTGCCTTGGTTTTTTGGGGGGTTGTTTTTTTTTTTCCTTCTACAAAACACAGATCTTTACAGCTATACGGTACATCCCAGGGCTGTGTGTACAGTTCATATAATTAATGCATGAATATCTCTGAGCTCCTCAGGTAGAAGCTGGGGGCAAAATATTATGATTAGCTGGATTGTAAAATGAACACCTACCCTTTTGAAACCTACGCTGTAGTCCTAATTCCAGTTGAAAGGTGAGGTTGAAATGTTTCTGTATCATTAATCTCAGGCTTCACGACTTTGCTAGGGTACATAGAACTGCAGTATTTTGTTGTATAGCACTTAAAGCTGTTACATCTTTTATGTGAATCACCATATCGGTCCTTGGAAAATTAATTTTAAAATATATTTGATTTTAGTTTAGCAGTTCTTTCAAGGCAGTACAGCCCCAACAATCACTACCAGGCCCTTTGGGAAACCGGAGAAAAGTGAGAAGTTAAGAAAAAAAAAAAAAAAGAAAGAACATGTTTGGAATCACTTTCTCTGGCCTACCTCAGTATCAGCCAGCACAGGCAGTAACGAAGGGGCTGCAGGACTGCTCTCAGCTATTATTGTGCCTGGCTCGCTCTCAGCATGACTGACTGCAAACAATATGTAACACTACTTGTAAGGGGAACCAACAGTAAATACTTGGCCCTGGATTTTTTTTTCTTTAAATCTCTTCAGGTTTTTTTTCTGATTTGTATCCCTTCATCCTGCCCCACGTGCTGTGTAAGCTCTTCAAATCCAGTGTCCATACCACCACCCCCCGCTGGTAGCAGCAAGCCCTTCCACTGCTGTAGGGTGCACTTCGCAGAGGTTTACATTACTGAGAAACTCTATGCATTAACCTAGTGGCACAAGGTTGCTCCAACACCTTCCCTCCGGTTTCTCTTTTTCCGGGGGAGGGGTGGTTGCTGGTCTAGTTAAATGCATCTCTTGCTTTGCTGTAGCAGCCAGGCTAGTTTAGGAGGAAAACCTTGGGGCTAAACAGGCTAGGAGTGCAGCCACGGGGGTCAGGAGACGGCTTTAAGGATTATACTACGTAATTAAAAGCTCACTCTGAATATGCTTCCTGGTACCCAGTGCTCAAAGATACAGACCTTTTTAGGTAATGATTCTTGGTCCTCATTTGTATCTGCGAGATGGGTAGGTTAAAGTTGCCACACAAGTAGTGAGTCAAGAATACCAAACAAAGCACAAATTATTCATCTAGACTATGAAAAGGCAACACCTTCCTAAATTTGCCCTAGCCAGTGAGAACTGGGGATAAATTAGATGAACACGTATGTGTTTTCTTGGTTCGCTTTTGTGCAATGCTCTCTGGGTACAGCTGATGTCGTTTTGCAGTAACTTTCTAGATTTAAAAGCGGGGATTCTCCTCCTGAGAAGTTTTGCCATCAGAACTGGGCCAGAACGTTGTTCTACCAGATAAAACCTGACCCACGATAAAGCCTATGTTGTGCTAGCTCAAAGGAAGACCATTTTATCTTCAATTACTCCTAATCAGCTGGAGCCAAGACTGGAATTAGCTCCTCCATTATCCATATTCTAGACTAGTGGCTTCCCCATCAGCCTAGAGAGCACAAGCACTTGCTCTCTAGCCATCCCCCATCCCAAGCTAAAATGATGTTAAAACCAGCAGAATTCTGTAGACTCCTGCATGTGCTAAACCAGCATATTCTGACGTTTCAGTCAAATATTGTAACCGAGTCTGTGCAGGCTACATTGATTTAACTCCCTTTGTTTAAAAATAGCTCCTAGCTAGAAGCAATTGAATGGAGGAGAAAATACTGAAGGCACATATTGATCACATTCAGTGTGAGTGAGCACTTGCCTATCTAATGCTAAATAAATAAATAAACAGGTTAAGAATCAAAGCAGCACATACACACTGACTGAGATAAATACCAAGTATGAACACATGAAATCACATTCCCATATCAAAGTTGTGAAAAATGTGTATCTGACGTTTTGCCTGATTTTCTACCAGACCTATCACGTCTTTATTTCAAGAGGAGTTGCAATAAGTCAGACCTGCAGGTTTGGGGTTTTTTTTCCAGAAAACTGGCCCTTCCACTACTGCAGTTAAATCTCAGTGTACTGTAAATTGGTCTCTTCTCACACGTACAACGAAAGGGAAAGATACACCAAAAAATTAACTTGCTAACTATTAGAGAGAAATGCAAAGAACCTTGCCCTGTGCAGTCAGCACTTCCTTGTAGTTTTGATTAAGCTGGTGTCTGACTTAATCAGTGCCTAATCTTTTCAACTAATTACTGTCTAGTGCCTGCCTGCCTCTAAGTAGTTTTGATTCCTTGAAAAATCTGTTGTTTAGAACCGTTTCCTTGTTCATTTTTTGGAGAACAAAAATTAAAAGAAAAGCTTTACTCCCTGGATTAGGTCTAGATCACATACACGATGGAGAAGAGTGATTCTGCTACACTTTATTCAATATGATGTTACAAGAAAACAACAGTTACAGCTGACAAACATCTTTCATAATACAGACAAATTACAAGGTGTAACAAATAATGCGACATTTATTTTACCGTACTGCTTACTATGCTGTTCTTCTGAAGTATATTATATTTATATATATTTAATTACATTAACATTGTTTTCATGTACCAGCCCTCCCCTTTTTATTTATTAAAAAAAGAACACTTCTTAGTGCACCATACAAAAATCCACGTGGAAGCTGGCAAGCAGGGATTTTGTATGCAGCACCACTGAAATGTGTTTTGAGGGATGGGAATTATTAGTGCATCCTTTTACTTTTAGATTTTTTGCTTATGTGGAAAATGCAAGGCAGTAACACACAGTCACTCCACCTAAATACTGGTAGGGGAGAGTATTGTTATGCTCAGTAATGCAACATAATTCTGCTTACATGGGGTGTCTGCGTGTTGCTCCCCAGTCTGTACAGCCTAAACATTTTATATAACAAAGGTTACAAACCCAGTAATATTCACAGATGAATATTTTGTATATGAGCATACTGGAGCATTGACTACACATTCGGTTGTGTACACTGACATAGAGTGCACAGGAGTGTATGTCTCGCACTGGCCTACAGGGAATTTGTTATCCTACCCACTTTCCCCAGGAGTCTGAAGACCAGAACCCCCTGCACACCAAAGAGAAAGTGAAAACTCCTGTGCCTCTCTCTGTTGCAGATTGAATTTTCAGTGTTGCGTGAACTGATGACTTATCCTAAACCAGGGTTCTGATTAAAAACAATAGTGAGAATTAATAGGACCTGACTGATCTGTGACAGTAATGTGATGTCAGCACTACTGGAGTCTCCTGACTGCTGTGGTGCCTGCTGGGTGTGGATTAGAGCTAATCTGAACCCAGCAGGAGAGAAGACTAAGCCATCTCCAGCTGGCTGACTTGTAAAGTCAGGTTCTGTGAACTTGAACTTGTAAGGAATCTGTATCGTGCAGACCATCTCTATCACCATCTTCCCTTCACCATTCACTTAGTATTAGATCTCATACAGAGTTAGAACATGCCCTCACACTTTTATCTGCCTACTACACCTGCTGCCCCGTGGCTGCTCTCCCCGCTCGCAGCAAAGCCGCATCCTCTTGGTACAGGAAGGATCTAGTGGGGCTCAGCCAAGTGGTAGGAAAATGACAGTTACACTGCTGATGGCTATCAACTTTGAGGAGTCCCACAGTTTCTCAGGGACTGTGCCCCAGAGACTACTGGTCACTTAAGCCAACTTTTGACTGTTGATGGCATGAAATACCATGTTCCCAGCACACACAGTGCATCTGGAAGGTCATGCTGCTACTTCTTGTCCCTTTGAAGATTCTGCAGGGAACTCATTTGGGAAATATGCGAGAAAAAGAAGCTAACACTACTAATCTTTGCTGAAGATGTCTCAAAAGCATTGATGGGATTTAAACAATCCGTTCTGCGACACTGAGAATAGTTATGGTGAAAACCCCACTTCTGTAAGATGCTGGAGAGGCGGGATAGCTGTTAGGGGGTCCTAACCGATGGGTGTCAGTCAGGCTAACCAGGCATGTAAAGGCTTTGCTGGAAGGAGGAAGAAGGAAATAAGGCTGTACCATCAGTTCCCTGGGCAGAGGAGCTTCTACTTTCTCAAAAAACCTTGATGTTTCCCAGGAGATTTGATGTTCCAGAAGAGTAATTTGCAGTGCTTACGCAAATGGCACCAGCTTGCTGAGCCCGAGTCCCCTTGGTGCTGGGAGAACATCCCCAGGGCCCAGAGCCTCCGCTGGAGAGCCACAAACCCAAGTCACTACAGGCAGTCGGGATGCCTGGGAAGTAGGCGCATAAGTAAGAGACCTTGCTCACTCCTTAATGGATCGGTAGCTGTGACACCCTCACTATTGCTGAAAATCAAGTTATTATTTAGGTACCTACATATTTATGCACTTTCCTTCAGGCAATTGAATTTGAAGATTTTTGGACCAACTTTATTGCAGTGGTTGCTTAAAAGTGGTAATGGGGCAAAGAAGATAATTTCACACGCACGTATGTGTGCACACGCACACGCGCGCGCACACGTGCACACACACCCCCCCTTAAGCGAACACTGCACGAGTCACTATGGAGAGTGATGTGCTAGGCTTGTGGGAACAGTTGGGGTATTACTCTCTATATTAAGCCTTCAGATGTTTAGCTGAGCAGCGTAATTGCTTGCTTCCCAATTTAAGCTGCCAAGTAGAAGCATCTATGAAACTACCCTTATATTCCTAATTGAAATCTTAGTTACATTTTCAAAAATTCTTCAGATTTTTGCAGCAAGGTTTTTTTTCTCTAAAAATAGCTAATTTTAATCGTCAAACTGCACACAATTTAAGTAGCAAAGATAATGTATAAAAGACTTTTCTCTTACAAAAAAAAAGAAACATGAAATCAAAACAAACCACGTCTAAGGCAGTTTCAGTGTGTGATAAATTCAAAAGTTCAGTGGTCACTTTTTTCCCCCTCATAAACACAGGGGGGAAACTGTAGTAAGTCCTAAATAGGATTGTGACTGAAAGTGACTTTCAGATGGCTTTTACCAGATCCTGAAACAGAGATGTCATTGGGGAAAACTGTCTTTCAGTGGCTGTGCAAATATTGAGAATATTTCCATGGTTCAGCTCTTTGAAAGTGTAGACTCGTATCCTAGTTCATTAAGAGGCCTTACGTAGCTACTTGTATATTCAAGGATTTGCCTTATTGGGTGGGTTTTTTTCTTATTAAACACAGCTGGCGTTTAATAAGATGGCAGTGGCACAAATCCTTTTCCCCTCCTTTTAAACACTGAAAGCTAACCAAAGCGTTACCACACTTCTTAAAAATGTAACTCAATGCATCCAGCAAGCAAAGGACGTCAAATTTATGTGTAGAATAATATTGCCTAGCAAGCATTCCTGTCCAAGCAGGACTATAACTCAACAGTGGGTTTTGCACCGTACCCTGCCCTCTTTGAATGCAAAGCATTGTATATGGCCAGGGCAGTTTTAACACATCCCCGAACACAATGTTCTCCCCAGCCAAAATGTAGCAGGGGCTTCCTTTTCTAAACTCACACAACTTAGTTTCTTTCAAAGTTTGCATCTGAGTATTTGAAATTCTGCATTCAGAAAAGCAAGCTAAAGACATAGTATCTGCTAGTGCCTTCCAATCATCTCAGAATATCCATGGAAAGTAACTTGCAAGGTGCTTTGGCGTAGAACAGCAAACAGTTTGGGATAGGGAAAATTCTCAACTTTGCTTTCTATGTGGCAAAGTAACACAGCTAGATTTAATGGCTCATTCGACAAAAGTTTCTCTGTACCTTAGTATCTGCCTTGAATTAAATGGAATGGTCTCATCATCTCGGTTTTCAAGGAAACACTCCAAAAGGTAAATAGCGTGAGGAAAACCATAGAAATGTTAGCCAAGACCCATAAAAGAAAGAAATATTCTTGAAGGAAATAAAAGCATAAAGAATTTCTTGTCTGTCTGTCAGCTGCGTACATCTCATCAGTTTTGCTTTGTCTTTCTCACAGGCTTGTTTTGCAAACTGGCATGCTACGTAGCCTAAGCAGAGTAACCAAATTCAGAGTACTGAAGTAAACATGCAATTATTGCCATGTTTTAAAAATGTGTATTAATGATCTGAGGAGATAATGAAAAAAGAAATAACCCAACAATACTTCAGGAACAGCAGCAAGGTGCTGTAATTGTCAGCCGATCAGACAAGTTTGGCTTGCTCTGGCAGAAACAGTCTTTCCATTGGTTGCAAAATATGTACAACCCTCAAAGAAAACACGCAGTCCTTTATGCCACTGTTGGCCTTTTTTTTTGTGCAGTCATTACTGGAGAAGTGTGAAGACCAAGTGTGTTGTCTTAATGTATTTAAGACATTGCTGGTGAAAGCATAAAAATCCTTCCAAAGATGTAGCGCTGCAGTGGAAAATCAAACAAAATCAAACACAAAAGACTGAAAGAGTACATGCCACGTATCAGTAAGCAAAAGCTTAATCTTTACACAGTTCTCTGAAATCACAAGGTATCCAAATGCGTGCAAGGTTTTAAATAAATTGCAGGGAGAAAAACAGGGTCTTGCCATCTTCGATTTCTTTTGAATGAAATTCACCATAGAGAAAGAAACGGGCCGTGGCTCCTTCCTGATGTTGGCCTCCTTATTAGGTTTTTGTTTCCCTCCTCCAAACTGGTAAATTTAATCCTGTAAGGAAACAATATAAATTATAATAAGCCTCACGAATTACATTTTTAAATGATTTTTTCTTGGTAAAATGTAAGTTAGTCTAAAGCTGGTGTCTATGAAGACACCAGCTCAGAGCAAATGACAGACTTCCAAAGCACTTTTAGAGCTGGTACCTCAAGAAAATGAACTTAAACCACCTGTGTTTGCAGGGTGTTTGCCTAAGCGAGGTGTATTAATCCATATCCATACACCTTTGCCCCAAGTGCTGATCTTCAGAGATGCCGTCAGCACTCACGTTCTCTGTGGAACTTATAGGCAGCTGTAAATAGACAGTTGGCTCTTCTAAAGGTGGTCACACCCCATGAATGCAAAGGTTGCTAAACGCTAGCAGGAGTTTACAAGCTCTTTTTGCCCCCTTTCTCATGGAGTCCCTAGTGAACACCTGCACAGCAATGCTTGCAACTATTTTATGAAAATGTCTCCTCAGGTTTGCTTCCAGAGTCACTCGAGGTACCTGGGGCACATTATGAAAATTTCTGCAAACACAGCCGCATTATGGAGCTGCTTGTGCTGTGTTTAAACATATTCACCTTCTATTTTGGTGTTTTTCTATTAATAGGCAGCTAACTAAAACTTCTTCTTTCAGGTACCAAAAATAAACACTATATCAATAGCTTTGCTTACATTGTCTTTCAGTCTGCTGGTGATTCCTGTTTGCATAGGCTCAAAAGAGTCACTGGGCTTGCAAGAAGGTACAGTGATTTTTTTGAGATTTACACAAAACAGGAGGCAGGCTGAGGAGGTGTGAAGCATCACTTTAAAACAAAGCATCCAACAACTGCAAGAAGAGCCAGGTGAAGGCTAAATGAAAGCTAGATGCACTGGAGCCATTGGAAGGATTTTATAACTAACATATTTAACTCTTAACAAACATCCAGGTAGAATTCTATGCCAAGCAATAAAGTGAGACTTTCTGAGAAATTCTCTAGTTTTCCAGAATTCAAATTTTTTTTACAAAACCAAGGATTAAAACAGCAGACATACTATATTTTTTAAATGTAACTGCTGGAAGACAGTCAGATATGGAGGAATTTTAGCACTTAAGAACAAGAATACTGAAATACTGAGCATAGAACTGGTTTGTATTAGCATGTCCTAAAACTACTAATATCAAACTGGATGGAGGTGCCAGTGAACCTAGTCTAGTCCTCATTTCAAAAGGAGAAAAACAAGGCATTAGTTTTGAACTGCAGTTTCAAGCATAACATTTTAATTGTGGCTTTCATCAAAACAGCCTAATCTCTACACAACATCTAACTTTCATAATTTCCAGGGTTCCTGTCTTGGTTCTTCCTCCCTTTAAGCACCAGAATGCCTGAACTGGATTAACAAAAGCCTGTTCTTAATGATGCGTGGCAGCATCTCGGGCTCTCTTGGAGCTTGTCTACCACCTCTTGAGTCCTGCTTGAGTTGTTTCCTAAAACCCTCTGGAGTCTGTGTGGGATGTCTATTTCTCATGAAAGTCCCACTTTACCCAGGGTCGAGGAGCTTGGCTGAATAAATAAACCAATAAATCTTGTTTCAAGGAATACATTAGAGTTGATTCCTTTAGTTTACCCTTCATAAGATTAAAAAGAAAAGCAGTGTTTGGAACGTGCAGAGATTCACAACTGCTCAGCGGTGAAACACTGCTGACAATATTCCCCAAATTTCATATTTTCCTTTCTTCAAAAACACTTTTGAATGATGATATTTTTGGAGCCCCTCCTTACACAGAAGCATTTAAACTCCCCAAGCTCCTTCCAACATTGAGCTTGCATTTGCCCCCACTGCCTCCCATTCTACAGCGGCGGAAGGTGGGCTTGCAGTTTGGAAGCCATGTCTGCCCAGATCCTGAACAGCTGGCCTGGCTTCAGGTTAGCCCTGAATTGCTGGAGCTCCGGAGATTGGCATAAGCAGCAGGTTCGTCTAGGACAGGTAACAAAGTGATCTGCATAGAAGAGCCTCTGGATGGAGGCTTTTCCAGGAGTTACCAAGTTGCTCAGATATGAGAATAACTGCAATTACATTAATGACACAGATATTTTCCTTTCTATCTTTCCTGACTTCAGGACAATTTCTAAAGGAGGTGAGCATCACACTTCTGCCAGGGCTGTGCTACAATTTCCCAGTGACTACATTTTCTGGCTTCAAGTTTGTCTCTGTAGGAAAAGCCAATGACACATTCCCTAGGGCAGGGCCTGAGCCTGTGAAATGCGGAATACCTTAATCAGAACTTAGCACTTTCAAGATCAAGCCGTGGAACATTAAAAGCTTCCTTTGAAATTAACAAATTGACAGCTACTACCATTTAACAGAGAGGAAAATAAAACTTTTGCATACTGGCAACCAATACCAGCACCAATGCGACCAAGAGCAGAAAACAGACAACTAGGAAAGGGTAGCAGAGGTTACATAAATGTGCAAGGGAGATTGCAAAGGTTTTTGCTGAACCCCATTTGTTTTCCTCCTCTAGCTCAGTAAAAGGCAGCTGACAGTTTTATGATCATAACTTCACCAGCTCTAGCTTTACTAGGTCCTGCTATGCCAGTGCTGCAACTGTGGTAACTGGTTTCCTGTGAAGCCAAGAGCCAATGTAATGGTATGGTGGGCAACAGCACCTCCCACCTTCTGCAGGGACTCAAGATTTAGACTAGATCGAAGAGTAAACTCATTGGAAAAAAAGATTATTTGATGCCACATTTCACCAATGGTTTTGTCTTGGGAAAGATACAGTGCCACTGGAAGCAGGGGACAGCTGGTGGTCACAGACTCTCTGAAGACGTATTGAAATACAACGCCTGGCCGATTCAGGAAGCTGCCCTGCATGTCAGACCTGCTGCTCACACCAGCACCCTAATGGCCAGGTTGTTCTGAGGCGGAACCCTCAGTTTTGGTTGCCAAGACAATTTCACCGCCTATAAAATCCTCACGAGATCTTTGACACAGCGAAGGAGCCTGGTGGTTAGGAATTTATACACTGGGGATATGTAAAGTTTGCATGTGATTCCCCAATTCGCTGGATGTTTATTGTCAAGTCAAAGTGGAGTCAACAGGTGAAATCCATTCCCTTGGCTGTAGAGTGTCTTTGTGGAGTGCCAGTTCTCTTGGGCAATGGGGAACAGAAGTCTACCTATCCCGAGGCAGAGGAAGAAACCGAACACCAATACACCACTCCTCAGAGGAGCGCTGTAAGCGCTGTGCTGTGGGACAGGAGACCTCCTCTTTGCTTTTGTTTAAGATGAGACTCACATCAAATAGACACCTCCCCTAGACTGGAGGAAGAGGAGAGTGTCTCTGCCCACAGCACAAAATTCCCAATAAAGCAAACACAAAATTTTCGATTGATGTGAACCAATCTTTTTATTAAAAACCATTATTTCTTCAGTGGGGCCCTTGAACTGAAACATCAGTTGTTCACACAACCAAGACACAGGGCAGGGCCCTCCACTCAGTGCTGCTCTTCAGCTCCCAGATGGCTTAATATTCCACGTTTGCATTTTTTAAGATCTATTTTAGAAATATCCTCGCTTAGAATTTAATACATTTCCCTGATCATACACGTCAAAGTTTTGCCTGGTGACTTGGCAGATTGTGTTTATGGCCTCTGGTCACAGCTTTGCTTATAAAAGCGTAAATTGTTAAATGGAATATTTACAACTTGTGATTTCCCAAGAGCAAAATAGAGTTCTTTCAGATCTCCTTAAAAAAAAAAAAAGGCAAAAATAAAAAAAAAAGGCACCAAAACCCAATAAAAACTGAAATGTAACAAACTGCCTTAAAAATGAGCTTGTATTTTTTCACCACAGGTCCAGGTACTTTTGGATTTCATGACATCTGTACTAAATAAACCTCATAGATTACAAGCGAGTTAATGATGTGCTTGAAATATCAAGTGACCTAAATGAAGTAACTCGACTGTATGTTTGTTATCTGGAGAAATCATCTGCTTTATACATCCTGTTTGTCCTAGATCCCGAATGGGATAAAATAAGGTGTTAACCCACCCTAAAAATGGCAGGCACCAACTTGAGAATGCAGTAGCTGTTGATGTAACAGTGGTTCTAGGAAGGGATATTAAAGCTTGTAATTTAAACATTAATCCTGCTCTCAAGACGTAAGGCAGAGGAGGGCAACTAAATCCTAAGTATTTTTCTTTATTTTCATTAGTAAAAGAATGTCCTTTCCTGTAAAAATGCAAATCACCAATTCAATACATGCTCTTTTTGGCAGCATCAGCATCCTTCTCTAGGTGCTTTTAATTTTTGTATAAATTATCACATAGGGCAGAGCTGTGCTCCCGCAGAGTCCTTAGCATGCAAAGCACACTTAGAGTGCAGGTCTATTTATGTGGCAGCTGATTTAGCATTATCATGAGAGTATTCATTCTACAACACCAGATTTAAAATAAAAATGTGAGCTGGCAACTGCAGATACTGTATTCGCTATCAGCTGAGACATGGGGATATTTAAAATCATCAACAATGTGCTCTTGCTGCTTCTCCCTCCACCACACAGGCACGTAGCACAGATACTGTTCATCCTCTCTAAAAGAAGTGTACTATTAACAGGTGATTTTTACCCACCTCTTTTATTTGGACCTTTGTTAGAGAACTCATTTTAAAAAGCCAACCAAACATTATCAGTACTATTTGCACTCAGATAATATCTACATGCAACTCATTGCTATAAATATTAATTAATTGGATCACCAATACCCATAATGCAACTTTATTTTGACCTACATGCCCTATGAACTAGATAGCTTTTGGATTCAATTTTCTTAAAACCAACTGTCAGCATCATGTGATGGAAGAGATGAAAAATGAAAATGAGCATTCCCGCTGTGCAGGTGAGTGACCTGTGGGAGACAGCTCTGCCTGCTAGGATTTTCACACCTACCATCAGACACAGACCAATTGATTAGATCATCTTATACCCACCACCAACTAGGCTCAAGAGACTAATTAGAGAGAGTACTGCCTGCGCAGGCACCCCATTGACACCTAATTTGCTCAGCCAAAGCCTTTGGGGAGAATGTATTATCTCTGCAGCTGCACTTCATGCATTTCTGATTTCAGGCATAAGCAAGGAGTAGCTCTTCGCTCTTTTGAGCAAACTGAGTATATAAGCCCTTAAGTGTTAAACACAAGCAGACAAATTAAATCTGGCCAGCCTCCCATAAATTCTTTCTCCCCTTCAAATATATATACACATGTATTCATGCATACACGTCTTATTTTATATCTGTGTTTACAATGTATGTGCACAAATGCAAACATACAGAAAATGTGTACGTATGAGTCTGAATGTGTATGGAAAGCACGGTACATAATGACATTTCTATAAACATACACTTCAAAATATGCAATTGTCACACTGAATAGAGTGCTCCTGCATGGAAGCTTTACTTCTGTCAGATTTAGAAGAATTGCAAGTGTTTTAATACACGAAAAAAAGAAATCATCATCTGCAGTATTGTTAACTCAGGCTCTGAATTACCCCACGGACAAGTGTCAGCAGAGTGCTGCCCATAGCATTGCTCTATGTATCTTCAGAGGTGTTAGTTCAAAGATTATCTCAGTACACAGCCTAGTTTTGTGGAAAGCTTTTATTTGATGACCCATACCTTGTTTGTGGTTTCCTGAGGAATACTGTACACTAAGGCTAAATATAAGATTACTAAAATTGCTTTCTGCTGGGCTTTAGTTTTATCTAGTTATCCATGTCCCAAAATACACAAGAGAGGCAAGACTTAAGGCTGTCATTAAAAATTTATTTGGAAAAAAAAAAAAAACACACTAGAAAAACTAGGATTTTTTTATAGACTTAGAAGGGTTTAAAGAAAGTATTTTCTGCTGTAGGCTGGTACCTGATTCCTGAACTCAGATACCTTGTAAGACACAGAAGAATGGTGGATTTATATCACTTCTAAAATAGCACTGAAAGGAAGTATCTTCTTCCCTGTGATGTGCCTACAAAGCAACTAACGACTTAAATGAAGCTGAATTATCATAATTTAATTTCAGCTTGTGTCAAAGCCCATGTTGATGTGGTCAGTTTACAGTGTCAACTCAGGATCTTACTCTGCCATACCTAAGGAATTAAAGTAGCCTTAATACATGGAGATCACCTGTGTGCCCAAAACATCACATATCACCTCCTTTGCCAAGAACATTATGACTATGACCTCCTATCTTTTTCCTGGGACGGGGCATAACTTTAAAAAGAGAGAGCAACTTCACCTTCCTCCTCTCGCACAGACCACACCTTGTCCAATTCACTTCAGATTTCTTTAGCAATATTTAATCTCATTTAATGTGTAAATGACACCTCTGGATTATCTTGGCAATGGTTGGCTGTTTCACAGATGCAGCACTGTACGGGATACTTACACATTGTAATAATAATAACTATCAGTCATTAAGAGTAAACCACATCTGACAAATAAATAACAAAAGAATTACTGATTAATTTTTTTCTGCTCTTTTCCTGTGTCTTAGTTACTGTGTTGATATTCTTATACACACTGGATTTCCCAGAATCTATCTTCAGTGATGAAAATTGCTGTATACTCTTCTTCACAGTTCTAATGTATGAATTATAATTCAGACTGCATACAGACATGTTCCTATTTTAAGAATTCCTCTTCCCACAAAAGAATTTTCACAGATGGACTTTGCGTCTGAGCAAAGCACCACAACTCCAAATAAAGGGATTTGCATATGGGAGGTGACTGCAGTTTCAGGGTGAGTGTGAGGGGATGACTCTAAAAGAAGTGAGTGCTAAATAAGGACTGTAAACTAGTCAGAAAATAAGAAGCTAGAATAGTAACACAATTATAAACTAAATTATTTCATGAGTATATATACACATTAAATAAGTGACATAACCTTTTAAAGGTGAGAGGTCTGTGGCACAGTGGCTATAGGACTAGAAAGCAGAAAGTCAGATTTTGGCTTTGTTACTGAATGTGATCATAGGCAGGTCACTTTATGCCCTGTAACCTCTGTTCTGTAACTGGGTCTCTGTTATATATCCCAGCCTCTGGGTTTAGAGTGCCCACCAAAATGAGTGCCCAATTATAGCAGGAGCCACCAATAGTTCAAATTACATAAATACAGTTAAATTTAACAAAAATGCAATATCGGGACAGCTGCAAACTTTGGAAGTTGTTGAATTCTGTACTAGGACTGTGAGTTTTCCGAGTTGTACCTTTAGGTACAGTAAGAGTCCAAAATTAAAGTTATGTATGTCATGTAGGACTTTGTGAACGTGCATGCAACAGTCCAGTGAGGGAGGCTGACTCTGAAGAGCCAAGACTTACCCTTAAATTACACACCAGTTGCTAAGCAGCATATATGCATATCAATAATTGCAAACCAACTGTGCATACTTTGCACACAGGTCTCTTCAAAATATTATAATGAATTCCTTAATAATGTGTCTTGTTAGGAAAAAAAAGAACACAAGTCCCGATCTCCACTGTAATATTTTTTTATTCACAATAATAACTTGCACTGATTTTTGATAACATGACTGGTTTCACAGTTGATATGTAGGTATACCTTTAACTTTTGAGTGGCTGTGGTAACTTCCAAATTAGTTTTCTCTGAGTCTTTCAGCAAAAATTCTTTCCTACCCTAGCTGCCCACCACACCACTAAAGTTTTTCTTTTGCTTATAAAAAGAAACTGAGAACAAAGTCCACAAAGCCTTTTACAATTACCATTTGAATAAGGCTTCACATGAAAAATGGCCAGGACTGAATCTACTACATGTCTTCTAGTTTTCGAGAATAAAAGCACAGCCCTCTGTGAGTGAGCTCTGGGAAAACTAATACTTCGGATGAAGATACTGCAAAAATAGCAGTGTTACTGAGCTCAATACAGTTTGCAAGCAAAGCTACAGACAACTTATTAAAAACAGAAAAAGCAAGCTCAGATTTTGGTACACATCAAGACCAGAAAAATATCAGTGCTACTTGTTTGCAAGAACATACTTCTCAAAACTGACAAACTGCCAAATACTTACAACTTCTTATACCTTCCTGTTTGTTTTTCCTTTTCCGAAGGCTTTAGAATTCCACATGATATTTATATTTTTAATAGCTTAAAGATTTGTCTCCTCTGAAATTGAAGCCCTATAAAGGCACAAAGTTTCACTCATGATTCTGTCAGAAAAATTGAATGATGTAACTCAAAGATTTTCTAGATTCCACTACGCAAGAAATCCAAACAAGTTCTCCCCCGCCCCCCTTTTTTTTCCTGATTAATGTGATGCGTCTAAATTGCTGTTTCACACCCTGATAACTTGCAAAAAAGTCTGCCACAGAGGAACTGACTGAATGTGAACTGGAGACGTGCTGTCTCCCTGGATGCTCCAAAGGGCCACGGCAGACCTTGAC
>NW_010431823.1:0-9823 GCF_000710305.1 Buceros rhinoceros silvestris
GGGTACCTCGGCCCCTCGACCCTTAACACTGTTCTAAAGAGTGCCAAGATGCAATTGCTGACATATCCTCACTTCTGCCAGAAGATCCAGGGTATGGCACTGTCTTTAAACACAGCAATACATACAGTGTTAGTTAGATGAAAATCTTATTTCAGAAGCCTGAAAATATCAAGAGGCCAACCAGTTAATGAGCTCTTTTTGTTCTGCACTGTGCCTTACATGGGTGTGGATTTTGCTGCAATTTTCACAGGTACCAGAATTTATTATGGTCATGGATGAACTAGCAGATACAGAGAACATATTTTCCTTTGGTGTTAGATTCTGGTTTTGTCCTTTGGGGGAAAAGGAGTAGCTGCTTTGCTTCAAAATTGGTCTCACTCGACGCTAATAACATTATTCAAAGCAATCTGACATATGATTTGAGAACTGTCTGTGCCTGCCTTTCCCAGGGAACAATTTACAGTTAAAAAAATGGCCTTTTAAGATAACCAAATATCAAAACAGCAAAGCTGTCACTCATTTGGTTATAAAGCATTCTGTCAAGCATTTAGTAAAATCCCTTTAAAAGAGTTTAAGGTAACAATTCTTTTTTATCAGCATATTTCACACTTGTTTCAGAAGGTTAAATTTAATAACGTATTTACTAAGTCACTTGCTGCTTTCAAGATAAAAAATCCAGAGAAAAACCCGTCCTATTATTTTACTTTAGACCGATACCACCTTTTATTCTTTTAGAAATTACTTTGCTTTTAGGTAGTATATTAAAGAACAAATACAAATATAAAATATAAATGATACCTACTATGAAAATTGAAGAAATATTATCCCAGTGCAGGAAGATGAATAAAAACTAGAGATTTCTCCATGGTTTAAAACACTAACCAGTCCATAAACAACTTGCTGGCTTCCTATGTTCAAGTTACTTGTCTTCTCTGAGTGGTAGGTGACATGAGAGTGTCGCTACCCCTTGGGTGTATTGTGAATGCTCAAACTACCCTGAGTCATCAGTGAGTGACCATCCAACCTTGTGCTGAGACACAAATCATGCCGCAGAGATGGACAGATATGAGGGATTGCTCTGTTAATTGACAGTTACAAACTGCTTCCAAAAGCAAAACGAAGGTAAATATTCAACATCTACTGTGACCTAACTAACAACGTACCCTCTGTAACTGAGCTGAAGACAGAGGTCTTAAGGTTAAGAAAAGGAATTCAAACTTCTCTTCCTTCGAAAGCTTGGGCTCTTTGCATAGGATTCAGGGTATCAGGTAATTCCAGTTATGACTGCACTTGTAAGGCCTATGAACTGGTCTGAGGTCATCACAGCCACCTGTTTACCATGAGATGCCATTCTTCAAGGTCATTAAGATCATGAAGTGAACTGGTTCTTTAGATACTTCATACTACTCAGATGCATATGCTAATACTGCCAGTTGCATGGCTGGGCCCTGGCTGCACTTATTACTGGCACTGGAAGGCAAGAACTTGAAAAATAAGCAGTACATAACATCAAGGGTCCAGCTCAGACCAGTATAAACTTATTTTGCCTCTCAGTTTGATTCAGTAAATATAAATTTAGTAGTGTAAAAATAATTGAATGTTGTGATAAAAAATGGAAAGGAGAAGGATTAAAACATACTGGGCAGATCAGTGTCCTGGTCATACAAACTGTGCTTCATGCAGCCCAGTAGTCCTTAAAAGTAATATGAGATACTTGCTGCAACAGATTTTCTTCAGATAGCCTTCTGACTCTTCACCTTCTCTATGGCAAACTAGAAGAGCTACAATCCAACCTACCAACTTTGGAAGACAACGATCCCAAATTAAAAAAAGAGCTAATTATGAAGACCACACAGATTTATTAAATGATTCTTTTAATGTGGCATTTTTTTTTACCTTTTATATTTCTCCTCACAGGAAGAAGAAAAAACTTCTGTCCAATAGGATCAGCTGACCTGGTAAATCCTGTCTTACATACCTTCTTTTCCAGTGCTATGACAGAGACAAGTTGTCTTCTCTCAAAGCATGGGATAAGGAGAATGCTGCTTAGAAACAGTTTCTAATGTGCCATTCTGAAAAAATACGGTCAAGGTCACCTCAGTTTTTCTTGCAAAATAATTAAGACCTGGACTGAACATAAACATTGAATCCTTACTTTATAATACATTAATTCTCCAAAGGAATTTAAAACCCTGTAACAGCCCATATAGTACACTGCAACAAAAGTGTAAAAGCTGGGTTTATAGTATTGGAGGACTGATTCACTGTAGCTTATTTGCAATTGTATCACTTCCAGATACAGCAGGTACAGCTTCAGAGGTTTTGACTTATTTAAAATACACAATAAGTAATTTTTATAATTTTTAACATGAGAAAGTACAAAGAACTATGTTATTGAATTCATTTTGTCCATAATCTTATTTTTTTAATATTTATTCAAAAATCATCTTAAAATAGCAAACGTGTGAATATTACTGTGTACTTCTTGGATAATTGTAATATCTCTTTAAATGAATAATTATCTAATATAGGTCTGCTTGGAAAAATAACTAATTGCTGCTGCAACTCCTTATTTATCAGGTCTGCTCCCTTTCTGTCTTTAAAATGTTTATTTAGTGACAAACATACAGTACAGTTCACTGTCTTTATCAGTGAGCTAAAAAAACAGCTCTGTGATAAATGAGGTCAGCAACTGCTGCTCTAGATGGACAGCAATTATTAGGTTAGCATGAGAATCAGGCATACAATAGCAAAGGAAATGCAACAGAAAATGTAAGTAGTAGCACAGCTTGGCTTGAGTATACCTCAGTAGATAATTCAATCCTAAGATAGAGAACCAAGCCACTGAATGCCACAAGATAAGCTTTTAAATGGTAACATGAGCAGCACAGTCATAAACTACTTTTCTAGGGGAAAAAAAAAAAAAAATGAAAGCTGGAATTGTCATTCAGTATAGACCTAACTGCAATGAGGCACAATTTCCTCAGAAAGGTATAATTGCTAGAAAAGCTAACAGTAACAGTGGGAGGTAGAAGATTGATCTGACACTGGGTTTATATATTTATCTCATAACGGATTGTGTAAAGAAAGCAAATCTTCCCAGTTGTTTACAGTCTTTATTATTCCTGGTTTGAATCATCATTGTGCTATTGTTTCAGGCTGGCATTATTGTCTAACAGAAGTTATAAGAAAATGGTGTTATTAAAACCGTTCTCTCCTCAGCATCATGCAGGGTCTTCAATTTGATTTTAACTTCTTTTATAGCAGGATCCTGTTTGGTATTGTTCAGTTGCCAACACATAGCACATTAAATGTTAACAGTTTCATTTTGGGGATTTTTAAAGCTTTTATGATATGGAAACAAACCAGCTAAGCTCTCACGGCATATTGAGTATGCACGGCTGTACTAGGAAATGCTAAATTCAATCTGAGAGAAAATGAATCTCACAATGTTATGAATCAATTCAATCTGAGAGAAAATTAATCTCAAATGCCAAGTTTTTAACATTATTCTTTTGAGTAGCGACTAATTGTTCCCAAGTTCAGTTAAGACAACTAAGACATTTGTATTACTAATATGTTGTTGCTGGGAATTGTGTATTTTCTGTGATTTTATCTCACAGGTTGTGTCCCGGCAATTCAAATAAGAGCCAATCGCACCTACAACATGCTTATTTCAACTATTTGGAAGTCAGAGAAGGGATGTGAAGAGCTGGAAGAAAATAGCAAAAGTACATTACCTTAGTTCTTTCTAGAAATCCTTCTACAATCCATGAATTCTCATCTTTTACATTCTTAACTGCTATTTTCATCAGCTTTAATTTTTTCTGTAACTGCAAAACAAGTGCTTAAAATCACAGCATTTTTTTTTAGCACTGTAATGAAGAATAAGGATTGCCTTGTTCCTCTTAACAATACTATTTAAACATTTTAATCAGGTTTTCAAATGAAATGGCCTACAAGAAGGCATAAGTATAATTTAGAACTTTTAATATTCTACACCAAATCCTACAATCATTATTCTTGGCCATTAGGAACTGGGAAAAAAAATGACAGCTTAAATTGAAAAAAATCAGTAACGATTTTCTGTTGCAGTAAGGAAAAAGGTGGCTGTTTCACATAGGAGTGGTGAGACTATCAGACCAAAGGCTATTGTCCCTTGGAGTGACTTTTTATGAAACAGGGCAAGTAAAAAACCTGGCCCTTCTCTGCTCAGCTGCTGAAAATTGGCAAGGTAAGGACTATGTAGACCAGGCGCTAAATCCAAGCCAATTTCAGTTAGTAAGTCTATCCACCATGAATTTGAGCACTTGTTCTCATCTGCATTTGAACATTTTTATATTCTTAGGCTTAACAACACTCTGTGGCAATAAGTCCCACAAACTAATCATGTGACATACGCCAAAACCTCTGTCTGTGTGCAGTAAGCCTGTCAGTTGCATGTTGAAGACACATGGTAACCTTTCAAAAACTTCTATTTTCTGTTTTTTAAACTGGCATTGCGTTGTAAACTCCCTGTATCTGAGTTATAAGAAAGTGCTAATAGGAGCTGCCTGTTGCCTTCTCTATGGCACAGGTGATTCTGCAGATCCCAGTTCTATCTCTCTCTGACATCTTCTTTCTATACTGGAATTATTTGATATTTAGTTCCACCTGGAAACCATGCTACACCGCTGATCACCCCTGACACCCTCTTTTGGGGCTGTTTCCAATTGCCTCCATGTAATATTCAAGGCTCAGATCATCATAGACTCATACAGAAAAACATCATAGTTTGCACTCTTTTCCTTTCCTTTCCTGTCAGATCCACTCTTAATTACCATTTCTATTTCCATTCTTAACTACCTTTTAGATTGCTCTTGAGTACTGAGCTCACAATGTCACAGAACTCACTGCAATCACCCCAAGGTATCTTTCTTAAGTAGTAAAAGCTGCTTTAATAGTCTATGCCCGTGATGCATATAGTACGTACTTAGGGTTATCTCTTTCCTGTGTGCACTATGAAATATTACTTACCATTTCTGTGCATATTCTCACTGCCAACCCTACTATCTCATTTCAAAAATCTCCATACAAGCACTAGAGCAAATTCTGAAATCTGATTTTTTTTTTTTAAGTGTGATGTAACAAGTAGCTTCTACTGACTGTATTTGAAATAGTCAAATCCTGTTACTTGGGGATCTCTGTCAGGCCTGTTTAAACATGCGTGGATTACTCAGAACGTAAGAGATTATCTGGTGACTTGACAATAACTGAATTTTTACTCTAACAGAAATTATTCTCCCAAGTTAAGACATTATTTAAAATAAGTTTGGGGTAGCAAAATGAAACCTTCTGATAGGCAGGCAGTTATTATGGATTTGTAAAGTTTAACAATTAGTTTAATATAAAATTTGTGTATTAAATGCATGAAATATTAAATAGTTGCTTTGCAATTTAGCAATTTCATGCTTCATTGAAGGGAACGAATAACAACATAGAGCTAAGACATTAACTGTGACCTTTATTCTAAAAAGGTGTTGAACAAGTTCTACAAGTAGACATTTTTGGATGATAGCATAACTGAACACTGTACCATTGTATTTCACCAAGGTTACACAGACACATTATTATTTTTTCTTATTTGAATATTCACTGTGTAACTCAAATAGCATTCTTTTTTTTATTATTATTTTTTTATTAATTCCTCAGATTGATTGAAGACTAAACCAAGAAAGAAATCCTGTTATGGATACTATATTGAGTTCAATATAATTGTCAGCAGGGTTGTCAGCTTAAGAGCTAGAGTATGAGAAGTCTACCCTCCAGACAGACAAGCAATGCAGATGAACTGTCACGACAGACTGCCTGGTGGGATCATGCATGTGTCATGCAAACCCCAGAGACTTTGGTACCTCTCAATTTTTCTAGAGGGAAATGGCTCTAGCCTGATCCTGCCAGCATCTTATCAGCAACTTTTCCTAACTGCTCTCTAACTCTGTTCCTTGCCCCTGTCTTGCACAACCATCGATTATCCCAAACCTCATGACTCACTGCTTGAGGGAGTTGCTGGTTCAGTAACCCTGAAGTTCATTGCTGCCCTTCTCCAGGCTATTTGTCTCCACAGCTTCTTCATGTCTTTTGACCCGTTTTTGACTTATGTTCTTCCTTGTCCTAAATTCCTCTTCCAAATCCAGTTTTCTTACTCAATAAATTCCAGTCTTCCCTTCTTGTTATTTCCATTCTCACACAACCAGTAACAAGTCCTCCCTCATTTTCACACCCAGTTTCACTGTAATTCCTTGCCAAACATGCTCCCTCTATTCCTCCAGTCTCTTCAATGCTAAAATCTGACAGGACTGGGCATGACCAGAAGAGACTTTTGAGATCACTGACTCCAACCTCGTACCCTGCAGTGCCAGGGGCCCTGAACCATGTCCATCAGCGCCACATCTACACATCTTTTAAACACTTCCAGGGATAGGGACTCCACCACTTCCCTGTGCAGCCTGTTCCAATGCTTCACAACCCTCTCTGTAAAGAAATTTTTCCTAATATCCAACATAAATCTCTCCTGGCACAACTTGAGGCTATTTCCTCTCGTCCTGCTGATTATGTTTCTGTGTCAGAAACGGCTGAAAAAATAAGCAGAGAGGAAAACTAGCTTTGGCCATATAATGCTATGCTAAATCATGTTGGCTTTTTAAAATAATCTAGTCAGTATTACAAAATTGTGAGAAGGTTCGATATACTGCACTGTGAATATGGAATCTTAAAAAGTTCTACTGCAAAAAATTATTAGATATATTTTAGAGGATAAATGAACAGCAGTTTTTCCAAAGACTTATATTGCTTGGCATTTAGATAGATTTTCACAAAAGCAGTAGAAATACCATGTGGATTCATTTTCATCAGTTCCTATACTTAAACACTCTGAAGCTATGTATGGAATATTATAGCATTTAATATGTAATATCACCACAATTTTTAACATAGAATAGAATATGAAATAAACCATATAATTCTCCCTCCATCCCTTAAAAATGACCAAGCTGCTATGGTTAAAACTAAATGAAATTTAATTTGCTAACAACAGTGGTTAATGAAAATGACTTTAAAAATAATAGATAAAATTTACACTAAATTTAAAAGCAAAACAAACTTGCAACCTTTGCTATCCCTAAACAAACAAATCCAGCCCCAGGCAAAAGCTCAGCATGAAAATATTAACTTGAATAATTAATATGCCAAAGTTACAAGTGATTTCATACGAAGAATAAATAGAAGGCTTTATCAGCCTCCCCATATTACAAATACATTTTATTCTCTTTAGGGCATAGGTGACGTGCTGAGTTTGGGTTATGCATGGTGATACGACTGCTGAGAGCTCAAAAGTACTTTTCATATTCATATATCTGCTTCAGTGTACTCCTATGTATCTTTTACTCATCACCTGTATAGTAATATTGGATGAAAAACATGGTGTAAAGTTCACCATTTGCAAGTTCTACCTACAGTACTTGAAGATCTTATTTGTCTGGGAAACATGAGTTTTAATTCCCTTCCCACAGAAAAAACTAACAGGAAATGCAGGTAACTCCTCTCAGCAAATATGCACTTTGTAAAAAAGCAAAATATTTTGTCAACACATTAAAGATCCCAAAGGAACAGTTTTCAGGACACCTTACTGAAAAACCTGCATTTCTTTTTTCCTGTTGTGCTTCATAAAACCATTGGCAGAAAACTGTTATTGATAGTTTTATAACACACAAACCATAATATTAGTTGCAATGGTTTAATACTGCAAAATTCAAGTTTGTGTATCAATACAAATTTAAAGATGTTTCCATAAAATACCCTCAATTCAACTAGCAAATTGATATAAGTAAATAAGTAACAATTGAATAACGCTACTTTCAATAGAGGGAAGAAATCCCAAGACTTTAAGTCAATGGTTTGCCTTTTCCTCCCTTTCAGCTCCCAGCACCTCCTCCTCATCCACAAAACAGTTATTTTGCAAAGATGCATACAAAAAAAAAATCAAACATCCTTTTCATAGAAAACCAGGTAACTCAGCTTTTTCATCCACGAATCTTTAATATCTAGCCAGAGTTAAATGTTCAAGTGAATTTTTTATCAGCTGAGGCACAGAAGTTTGATGTTACCATTTTCTGAAGTTACAAAGGAAGTAAAAACTGAAGATGGAAGTTCTCTGTTTTTATGCGTCTTTTGCCAATGTTGATCGTTAAAGAAGAAAGAATGAAAATCTAAAAGCTACAGGATTTTTAGGCTATAATTTCAGTGTTTCTGGTAAGAGGAAGGCAGATATCTGCTAAAGAGTAAATTGTAACTCCTCTCTCATCTACATTAGTAATGAATGTTCCACACAAAGACTAAAACCAAAAAATCACTTTGTTTCTTCTTGCTATCATAGAAAATTTGTTCGGAATGCATCTCATCCAGTCCTGTGCTTGAAGCAGGATTATTACCAACACCAGATCAGAATCGGACTCAAAGTTATCCAGCCAAATCTTAAAAATCTCAAAGGGTGGATATTTCACAACCTGCTCCAGCACTACTCTGCCCACCTGGTGCCTTTTTTTTCCTTCTTCTCAAATTAAAATCAGAACATCCAAAGCCAATGCTTGTGGTCATCAGTCCTCTGCTCAAAAGAGGCTGGTTTCATCATCTTTGCTACAGAGTACTTATAAGGTTGCTCTTCAATTACCCCTTAATCTCTCTTCATAATATTAAACAAGCCACAGTTCCCTCAACATCTCTCTGACCTCCCTGTTATTTAGGACTTTGAGAATCTGTTGGACCCTCTCCTGTTTTTCCATGTCCTTGTTGAAGTAGAAGAATGGGAATTGGTCACAGTCATCTTTTTCTGCTGGCCATATTTCTTCTAATATATCCCAGAATGCTGATTACCTGACTGGCAATGAGAGTGCACTCCTGGGTCCGTGTTCATCCTGGCACCTGCTGTAATATCCAGGTCACTTTCAATGAAGCTGCCATTCAGATGTTTGTTTCATGGCCTGTACAAGTGTGTGTAGCTGTTCCACCTGAGGAGCAGACTTTTTATTGAACTTTATGAGGTTTCTCCTGGTCCAGGCCTCAAGTATATCAAGATCTCTCTGGAATATAGCTCTGCCTTTTGTCATGTTAACCACTCCCCCTTTATTACCCTCAGCAAATCTGCTGAGGGTGCGCTCTCTGTCATGCTCTGGGTCATTGATGAAGATATTCACTGACACCCAAGGTTTTCTGAGCTACTCTGCTCATCACTGACCACCTGACGCATCAAGTGATGATTATGACCCTTGCACCCTACTGGTTCAGTAAGTTCCCAACCCAGTCTCTTCTTTTAGCCCACTCTGCCTTAGCTTTCAAATGAGAGTGCTGTGGGAGAGTGCTGTCAAAAGCCTTACCAAAATCTGTCTCTGCATGCAAACAAAAAAAGCCATGCTAGGAGAAGGCTAATGAGCAAGGTGACAGCATATAATCCAGGAGTTACCCAAAAGGGTATGCAGAAGATTTCCAAACCTTTTAAGATCATATCTTCTTTCTAGCTATGGATTAGTTGTATGTATTTATCAAACACTTCCTCATGTTTTGATGGGAGGCTGCTGGAGTTTTACAGGGTGCTCCCAGTGTTACAGCTTCTCCAGCCCACAGAAGAGGTGTGAGAAATACCTTTGCAGCCACTCCCCAGGGCAACTAGTGGAGAAAAGGAATCACCATGTGTCCCACAGCAGATCCCAGATGCACATCTGTGGGTGTTATGGCATGGGTCAGGCATGCCTTTGAAGCAGCTGTGTTTTCGCCCATCAAAGAGGCATTC
>NW_010431823.1:9920-18406 GCF_000710305.1 Buceros rhinoceros silvestris
CTGTGCTGTGGCACTGGTTGGTATAGGGCAGCCACCGCTCTCCCCTCATCCACGTAGCCAGTCATTTCATCAGGAAAGGCAACCAGGCTGGACAAGCCCACAATCTGCCTTTGGTAAATCTATGCTGACTACTTCAATTACATTCTGGTCCCTTAAATGCCTGGCAAAGATGATGTTGAGTACTTCAGCATTTTCTATATTATCTGTTGTTACACTGTTTTCCTTCCCACTCATCAGTTTTCCCCTTCATCAAATTTCACCTTTGTTTTTGAAAGTAGCACACCTGCGGAATTAATTTTTGTTTTCCTTTATGACCCTTGTAAGTCTTAGCTCAAATCAATCAGCTTTCTGAATTTTTCATTAAGCAGTCAAGCAATGCTTGTCTCTATCTATCTCACATTTTAGGTCATCAGAAAGCTCTTTGTTCAGCCAAGAAGGCCTTCTGCTGTATCCCCCTCCTTCCTGCTCAACAGGATGGTTCGTTCCTGAGTTCTCAGTAAGTTTTATTTAGAAATCATCCGTCTTTCATGGCAACTCTGTCTCTGTGGCAGCATCCCAAAAGATTTTGCTCAGCACTGCTCCAAAAAGGCTGCAGTCTGCTCCTCTGAAATCTATAGTCATAACTTGCTGACTAACTTTCCAGGGTTCCTCTGCATCACGAACTGAACCAACTTATGGTCACTCTGATCCCAGCTGTTATTTATCACCAACTTTGCCACAGCTCTTCTGTTTTCATAAGCAGCAGGTCAAGCAGAGAATTATTCCTGTTTCTCCCCTCTAGCAGCATTAGGCAATTGTCATCAACACAATCAAGGAAATCTCCTGCATTGCCTGCACAGCACTTTAGTCTCACTAGAAACCAAACAACCTGGTCTGGACAACCTGATCTAGTTGAAGATGTCCCTGCTCATTGCAGGGAACATTGGACTAGATGACCTTTGAAGGTCCCTTCCAATTCCAAGCGTCCTATGATTCTAAAACAGATAAGGACTTCTTGCAGAATGATGATGATTGCATTGGCATATCGCTTTTACCCAGTTTTGAACTCACATTCTACTAACCTGATGTTCTGTTACTTTATTTGAATTTTATAAGGTGACAATCTCTATAAAAAATACAGGAGGGGAAAGCTTCTATCCTGAGAGAATTTAAAATTAATCCAACAAAATGAAAAGTAAATGATGCATATCACTGACAGCATTTTGGACCAAGAATAGACACAACTTACAAAAGCTTAGTAAGTAACAGACAACATCCAGCTTCATTAAACTCGTGGCTGAAGATGATTTGCTAAATTTTCTATCCCTTGTGCTTGGATTAAGTTTTCTTTTCCCTATACTTCTACTAAGTAAAACTTAGTCCAATTTTTTTTTCAGATGCAGATTCAATAGCAGACTGAAAAATACAAGTTTTTATCAACAAAACCACTTATTTTTGTTAGGCAAAATACAAAGATTTAGGTAAAAAAACCTCAGAAGTGGAACGAAAAAAGAAAAACTGAAAGGAAAAGCAAGAGGAAGTGGACAAATATAGTGACATGTTCAATCATTTAAGCTTTACCGATAGATTTATTATAGCAAGTAAGTTAAAAGAAAGCTCTTCATCAGCCTCACTCAAATTACGCATACAAAGAATTATGAAATTGCAAAAAATTCTTATAGTGGAGAAGTTACTGTTCCAAATATTTTTAGCTGGCACAAATGAAAATCTGCCAGAAGTGTTGCCATATTATAACTGAATAGGTAATACATTTCCTTATGTGATCACCATGTAAATTAGCCCTGAAAATCTATTACAGCAAGGACCATGTAGTTTTAATAGATAGCACTGCAGTAGTTGGCAATCATCTTAATTAAAAAAATTATGTGAGGAAATCTAATTATAAATGCTGCAATCAAGTGTTCTATAGTTTTCACTTAAATTATCAATATGATAATTAACTTCCTAGAAGATTTTAGTTCTGTCTAAACTGGTCAGCAATAAAGACTTTCCAAAGATCTTTTTATTTTAATGGCAGGCACATTAGCAAATCTTATAGCATTGCACAGAAGGAGCGTGCTTGCTATTCTGTTTATAGCTGCGACAATCACTGTGAGAATCAACTGTGGCATTTTCAATAGTCCCACTTGAATCAATAGGCAATAACTAGCTACATGGATATTTAAAAAAGAAAAGGCTCAGCATTGTTTAAGGGTTAAAAGGTTCAGTTTTGAAGGTCAGAGCTTCTTAGTCATTGTAATCAGAGGAGAAGCCTGGTCTTGGGCCCTTGTTCGGGTGCCTCTCAGGTAGTGCTGTATGCTGTATATCCAGGGAGGAAATGCAATGGCAAGAAGTGCCATTTTTCTCATGACTATATTGATTTTATCTTTGTGCTTGTGTATCCTAGGTATAAATGTAGTGTATAAGCTGCCATCAGTGATATTTTTAGTCCATAATAGCCTCCCCCTTTTCAACAGGTCAGAGTAAATACTTGTTTAGAACAATGAGATTTTCATCTGCTCTGCTCTTCAGAGTTGCATTCAGAGTCTGCTCCTATTATTCAACACCTTTATTTCTGCCAGTGCCACACACCTTCAGCAGAAGGTCATGCTTGTAGAATCAGCCTCTCCTGTCAATAGTGCCAGTGCCACAGAAGAACTGGGTTATCAACCCTTCATTAGACAACACACTAATCTGGAAGTCCAGACAGGAGAAGAGTATTTCACAGAGTATATATAGCTTCTCTGGGCATTCATTTTTTTTCCAAATAATACAAAGTGGACATTGGCATGGATACCTTAGTCAAGAACCAGACTGTGTCAGCCTTTGGTTTTACTGTCAGGAACTAAACAAGCAAAACAACCTTGTTTAAAAACCAAACTAAAAATATCAAGATAGTAATGTGTCTTTCTTCCTAAAAAGATCAAAAAGACATACTAATTAATTTCAATACATATCCTACAGAGTCCTTTGAGTAAGTAAGCTTTCTACTGGATATCTATGGAACTAGTGGGCTAGGACTGTCAGGGCCTTCTATTCTGTGACTATTTTTTCTTTTATTATGAGGTCAGTAATAGCACAGGTAAAACCTTGATGTACAATTTAACAAAATAAATGTTTTAACTATTAATTAAAAAATGTAACATCTTGGAAACCTTTGGAGAAAATTCATCCTAATTGAATGTCTGGTAAGATGAAGGAAAGCAATGTCGACTTTGAATCCTCAATCAAAACCAAGGAGAAATTCTTTTAACCAAGACAGGGAAGCAAGGTGTGGTTTCCATACGTTTACGTCCTGATTAAACACTGCATCATGATTCAGTTCTCTGAATTTGTCTGATCCAACAAGTTAAGCAGCTTGAGATCATAATCATATGTAACAAGAAAAATGAAATGCAAATTAGCAAGTTGTGAAGCTGATGAATACATAAATGGATGAGATTCTTTGGCTTGAGATACACAGTAGGCCAGGTTGGATGATCAGAACAGCCTCCTCTAGCTTTTAACACATGAATTTATAAATTCTGAAGCACAGAAAAAAACAAATTCTCATTTTCTGTGGCACTAGACATTATAATGAAGGCTCATTTTGCAAACTTAACAGCTGTTGTCTTCTAAGTGAACGGTAGCGCTCTTCAAACACAAAGATAAATACACACCGTCTCATCAGTGGCATTCAGTGGTTGATCTAACACAAGGCATAAAGGAACCCTCTCAGCATTTTCTTATGTGTCTTTTCTATCTGGAAATCAACTTCATAGATAAAATTCTGCTACCACACTTTCATACAGTAGTCACAATCCTTCTGAGATTATTTAAAAAGAAAAAAAGCATTAGAAGTAATTTCCAGGGTAATTTTGCTGATAACCACATCAAAGAACCCCTTTTATAAAGGTATCAAGTACTAATGCACAACCAGTTTCCTTTTAACCTCTCTGCTCTCATAGAAGTCTGTTTCATATTATGATTGTTCTAATGGTTAAGAAACTTTTCCCAGTTTCTCTCCTGTATTTATCTGCAGCCACTTTATACATTTTTCCTGTTCCAATAGTGTTTTCTCTCCGTAATATTTACCTTACAATGTGTGTACACAGAGCAATTGCAGGCTATTTCAGCCTCACTTTGACTAAATGAAACAAGCTGTACCTTTGAGAGCGTACTGTCATGGACAGGTACAAATGCGACATACAGCCCCTCCACCCATACGTGCAGTGAGCCAAATGAGTCACTGATCCCGACATCTCCTACTTGGGTTATGAAGCAGAAAATTTTGCTCAGTGCCAGCAATGCTCGATTTAGGAACTAGTGCAGGACTGCACCCAGACATGGACATCAGGTCAGCATTCAGTCGTGTGATCTTTCTCTTAGTTGCTTTCATACCTATAACAGTTTCCATTCATCTTCCCTTGGACAAAGCACTATATCCCGTATTCTATTTGAGCTGTGGTGAATGCTTTACCTATGTCCTAGGTCACTGTCATGACAGGTAGCAAATAAAGAGAAGCATCTGACCTGGTGTAGTCGTCCTCCACAAGCATGTGCTTTGGAATAGGTGAGTATCTTCCCGGTGAGATAGGGGCCAGGGATGCCTTGTACTCTAAAGTGCCGTTGTTTCCAGAAGAGAGTATATGATTTTCCATTGGTGGAGAATAAGCTGATGGTGAGAATAAACATTTCTAGTTAGCCACTGTCAGGTTTGATCAGATGTCACAAGTTTGTTAAGTACCAAGAACACGCCGATTGCTGTAAATAACATTAAAACAGACTGTCCTTGCCTGAAAGAAGAGCTAAAAATGTAAAAAGAAGAAATGAACAGCTGGAGTTTTCCTGAAAGGTTAATAATTAGTAATAATATTAATAATGTTGACTCATTTATTTGTAGGAATTGACTCTTTAGAAGGGATCTGAATTAAAAAGAGACAGGAAAGAGACAGGAAATATTTTCTTCAATCAAGACTGACTTGAAGAAGGAGATGTAGACAGGAGTGAATGAGATTAAAAGTACACTCCTCTTTTTGGTTCAAAGTACTGCAGTGGGAGTAATATACTAAGAGCTCAATGCACACCTAGAGTAGGAATTTTATGTACAGTAAGAATTATGTATGGTGAAGCTTTGAAGTGGTGATCTACTGAAAGTGCCAAAATTCCCAATGTAACTGAAATTTCAGTACCAACATAGATGGTGTGTAGATCACAGTAAATCTCTATATTTAAAATAGAAAGTGGATATGAATCTCTTACGTATTAATGATTAATAATGAAATTACAGGACTATGCTCTTTGATTCTGTATTGGGTCTGTGGGTTTTGTTATTTGTTTCATTTTTGTTATTCTGAAGTTACTGGGGATATTTATGACTGGAGAGATGTAATCATACTTGTGTTCAATCTCTGGTTAGTGTAATTAGACAAGCAAATGATAAATACGAAAAACAAAGATACATGCCTCTGCAATGAGCTATGAGTAATTTTCTCATGAGAAGAAGACAGCAAAACTTTCTAGTATTAGTTTCAGTCTTTCTTTCAGTTGCTGAGATACAGAATGTTTCAAAGCAAAATATCTCTACAGGGAGAGGCCGTTACCCGTTCTGAAATATTCTGTGTGTGCAGGTATAATGAAAGGTTCCCTGAGGATAAATGAATCTGTACGCACCAACAGCCTGCGGTGGGAGACTGCAAATCTTTCCAACCCTTACTCACCCCCTGGAATTACTTCTGCCTTCTCATATGCTGCTGATCTATCATCTGACATAATAAAACATACTGGTTTAGAACTCCCATATTATTATTTTAGAAGGTATTATAAAGCAGGAGATTGGTCAGGGACATTTAGCATTTTTGCTTCCTGGGCTTTGGTAAGATCCAGACCAGACTGTGACTGAACAAAAGGATTGCCATCTGTTGTAACTTTTGCTAACTAAACTGTTGCCTGACGTACGTGTTTCAAAACCTTCACTTCTATTTTATGGAGAAGTCTGAATAAGAAGGATTATGGATATTTAGCTTTTCCCTCAACTTTGTCAGTCCACAGTAGTAACACTATACAAAAGTGCAGAAAAATTTAAATCTCTAGCATTTACTGGGAAAATCTGCCTTACCCAGCCCTTGGTTGGCCTTAAGTGCCCCTAATATCATTGGCAGGAGATCAAGATGTATAAGGACCAGTTGCTGGAGCTCTTGTCAAAAATCAAACTGCCATCCAGTTGTTAGATGGTGCAGCTGGTCTCCGTTGGTAGTTGAACCCAAGGCAGACAGTGTTTAATGAACAATTAAATGAAAAAACGCCGTTTCAGTAATGAACTGTTTAGACCAACAGGCACCGGTGGTGCAGAGAGCTGCAACTGAGATGTTAAGATTGCTGTGAGCGAAAGGGGAATGCAAATGCCTGGCTATGGGCACCAGGAAGTCTGCCAGGAGGAGTATAATAATGGGTTGTATTAATAATACCTAGATTAATCAATAGGTCATTGGTATTCAGCATAACTACATGTAACTTGTCAGCGTAGCCTACACTAAAGCTAAAACAAAGACTCAAGCCATTAAGGGACAATGGCAGGAGATGAAGACTAGATTGGGCATTAGGACACTCAGATAAGGAGACAGAAGTAAATCTGGCTATGAAGACATCCATAGGTAGAACAGATAGGGGAGACAATATCCTAATTGCTGTCATCTCCTTGACAGTACAAAAAGCATAACAGCAAGGAGGTTTTCAACATAAGGTACGTGTGTATGGTAAGGACTCCACAACCATGCAGCCTTGTAGCTGGTATTCTCAGGGAGTGTTGGTGATGCACCTGGATGCACATCTTTCCACCTAAATGCTGCATATGAGCCCAGATGATTTTGAGTATGCGGATGTGACAGCCTGATTGAAATCAGTTTGTTTTAAAATGAAATCATCTTCCCTTCCTCTGAGAACCTTCACTGAGCTTTACTATATTGTTTCGACTACTTTTTCTACAACAGAGTGTACACTGAATGGAAGGACAAATAAAGCCTTGGACATCAGTGAATAAATAGAAAATGAACAGATATAAAGTTAATGGACAGACTGAGAATAAAATAAAGTGGAAAAATAATTTAGGATGGACATACACTGAAAATAGCTAAGTTTTTCTAAGTAGAGTGGTGATTTTCACATTGCAAGCATGTATTTTATTCAAAAATGATATATATTTGCTTCAGGTTTTTCACTAAGTTTGTACAAGACTGTTTGCTGCTTGTTCTGATTTTTCAGTGGATGGAGGACTCCAGTCTACAAATCTAATATTATTTCAAAATATATTTGCATATACTTATTACTGCAGTTGTCACAAGAGTTACAGTTTGGTCTGATCCCCTGGTCGATGGCTAATTGGAATCGGCACAGCAGTACATCAGCTATGTTGTTACCTCTGCTGCAAAAATACTTTAGAAGAGTTATATTATTTGTAATATTTCATGAGTGTAGCACACGCAAGTGGCAATAAACATTTCATTTTTGTAGCCTTCCAAGCTGTTTCATAAACTTTAATAGGGTACTTTGGACAAGCTATGAAAAAAACACAGTCATCTGACAAACTGATATCTCCTACAAAATGAGTTACAAAATTCACTTACAGTGAGTAATATCTGGTGGGCCATATGGATCGGTCATGTAAATGGTGGTGGGCTTTCCAACTTTCAGGTATACTACATCTGAGGTGTTCTTCAGTATCGCTACTGCCTCTTCATGGGTAACTTCTTCTAAACTGTAATTATTTACCTGAAAGGAGAAATCAGACAGGTGAGTTGGAATGCAGAAATAGACACAAAAAATGACACAGATGTCCAGTTATCATAATGTTGGGAAAAAATGCTGTGATGGAGAGCACTTTCCATCCCTGACATGACATTGAGCATCAACATAAGAGGTTCAAAGTGGTATACAGAATAAGGGGCTGCCTATGAGATATAGGGAATGAAAAAGGGCAGTTCTGGACAGCAGAAAAGGGATTTTCAGTGTGAAAGTTTGTTAGTTTTCTGAAAGGACAGGAAAAAGCCATTGAAAAAGTAAGATAATGCAGTACTAGTTCTGTGTTTGATTGGAAAAGAAAACTACTTTACAAGAGGAAGGATTAAGAGGACAGGACTACAGATCAAATAGGAAAGGAAATGGTGGTAATATATCTTGCCTATTTATTATTTACTCCTACAGAATGAAAATCAAAAGAAAGTGGTTTATTGTAGAAGCATATAAAATTTATTCATATATAAATCCACTATATCTACAGAATGTCAGCAATACGTTGTCCTCCTATAACCAGAATAGTGAATGGTCCATGCCCCAAAAAACATTCAATCTGAGTAGAGAAATTATAGCATAGAGGGAAAAAGTAAAGAGGATGTAGATATCGTTTTCAGACATGTGGTGTAAGTCAATAAAATCATAGACTCATATAGTTGGAAGAGACCCATAAAGATCAACGAGTCCAACTCTCTGCTCCTCGTGGGACTCCCTAAAACTAAACCATATGACTAAGAGCG
>NW_010431823.1:18494-21171 GCF_000710305.1 Buceros rhinoceros silvestris
GAGCGTCGTCCAGACACTCCTTGAACTCTGACAAGCTGGGTGCTTGATCACTTCCCTGGGGAGCCTGTTCCAGTGACCTAAATTTCATGGTGAATGCTGTATATGAAACACTTCATTGTGATTTCAAGTGCCATCCTTCAAATTCTGCAGCAAAGGTTATGTAAGATGGAAGAAAAAGTAGTTCCTCAACTGTAATATAACATAGTACAGCTGTAAATCACGGAACAACATCCCCCCCTCCCCGCTTTCTAGGGGGTTTATTATCAGTAAATTATGAGAGATGTGGCTCTGACTATAAGCTACTGCCAAAGGGTTTGGTAACCAGAAAGAAATCCAGCTATTATGAATCACTGGAGGACTCTTCATACCCAGACGATTTCATCAACACCGAGAGAGAATGACTGCTATTGGACAGTATTGCTAAATGTAAGGATTCTCTTTAACCTTTGTTCCTTGTATAATTCTCAGACTTGTTTTTGAGGTTAATTGAAAGGAGCAATGGCAGGCGTGTTATGATATTTGACATGAAGAGCAATGATAGAACCTAACAGAAGAGAGTTGTTGAAACTGTGTGCTGTATTTTGACAGGTTTTCTATTTAAATAAAAACCTGATACATATCTTCTATAAATTTCTTTGGGTTTTTTTCTTATGAACAGCAGTAACATACATATGCACTTTTAATAAACATGTCTTTTAAATTACCAGGCTGATGATAGCAAGAATAAATGACTAAAATTAAGCCTTTCTTTATGCATTTCAAAACTGCCAGATACTGAAGAATCACATTCCTCGAAACAGGACCACACAGTTGTCCTTTACCTTTCCTCCTTCCCACACTCCCTGTACATTATATCTATCTTGTTGTGGTTCATTCTAACTGCAAGCTTTTTAAAGTAAAGGAAATCTCACATAATAACCTTCCACTACAATGCTGCTGTAAATAAATTTCTTAGTAGGAAAAAAAAAAGACACAGTACTGTCTGGAGTTTGACTTTTGGTCTTTTTAGGAGTGAATAAAAACAATTAAGACACAGAATTCTTTGTTGCAATTTTTTTCCAGAGTTAGTTGTTTGTTTTGGGCTTTTTTTCCCCCTGGAAATCTAGCTGATAAAATATATGTTTAGGACTGGTGTAATTTCATCACAACACACTTGGATGTCACAGCTGTGAAGTGGGGGTGGGGTGGGGGAAGGGAAACAGCCATTTTAGAAAATATAATATAATGCATATAAAACTTCTATTTGCTATGACAGGTCCTACTTCTTACGCCTCTGACAGTAACTTTACAGGTGTTTTACCAACGCTGTGTACAAGTCATACAAATCTTGAAGTTAAGAATCCAAGATGAAGCCACTCTAAACTAAGAACTAATGTCTGAGCATTTATGCTTTGTGTTCATAAACTACAAGATCCTAGAGATCATTGCAAAGTTTATGTACAATGATTTTTTTTTCCTCATTTCTAGTGTATACAAGCTTAAGTGTGGAAAGCTGATACATGTAGGGCTGAAACTTGGTAGAACTTGAAAGATGGTAACATATGGGTGAAATCAAAATACAAAGGAGAACTTCAGATATGATACTGGAAGAAAATTTGAGGAGAAGAAAAGACCCTTCAAAGTAATCAGAATTCTACTATAAAAGGTGTTCCAGCAACGCATACTGAAATTGCTGTTCAAACTTATCCCAAATATATAGAAAATTAGAGGTCTCTCTTCTCTGGAGAGAACACTCCTAGAAAGGAAGTTTGTTACTAATTGATTTTGTCCTGGATTGCTCAGTTTTCAGTAAACAAACAATTAAAGACAGACTCAGCATACATCAAGAGCAAATAAATAAAAAAAACCCCATCTTCAATCATTAATTAAGACAGTGTCTCAGTGGTACCACAAAGTCTCTTTTAAATGGGAGCTCTTTGAGAAAGAATTTAAAACACTTTCCTTAGTCATTGCCAACATCAATTTAGAATTACAGTACAAAACACACCATGCATTTCCCAGTCAGCTTCAGAAGGCAGCCCTTGCTTTGGACCCACCGTTCCCATTAATACTAATGTGGGCATATCTCAACACCTTTTCTACTTTTTGATCATAAGACAGTGATTACAAATAAAGATACCTGTATGTATTCTGATACAGAAAAATCAAAACCTGAACCCATTGAAATATTGTTCAGCTCCCTAATATTATTTCAAGGTGATTGTTGTATGTAATTTTTTTTTCAGAAAATCTCTCAATATCATTCTTTAGAACAAGTTGGTGATTATTAAGAAATATGATGCAGTTGGTTTTTATGACAAGATTTATTGAGAGAGCAGTATCTCTGAAGACCTCCGAGAGAGACTGTTTCTTGAGTTTTGACTTGTTTTCAAAAAATACACCTATTTTTACAGAATTTCAAGTACTTAAATCGGGTTTTTTCAGTGGTTGTAGCACAGTCAATGTACTCAACGAAAGCTTCTCTTCCTGCTGTCAAGATGACCTGCATGGAGCTCATAGTTTGGAAGAAAATAGTTGAGTTAGAGGTAAAGGAGATAAAGAATACAAAACGTGCACAAAATAAGAAATCAAAGCGTATATGGCATACAGTATCTGAATGCTGAAACTTTCATGCAGAAGGGCTAACTTCAGAGCTGAGTGGACAGAATGGGTACTGCAGGACAGCTTTCTGGCTTTA
>NW_010431824.1:0-494 GCF_000710305.1 Buceros rhinoceros silvestris
TTTTTTTTTTTTTTTATTGTAAAAGCTTCTCAATCCTTTTGATGAGATCCCTGGAAGTTATGTCTTAAATGTCTCTTCACAAGTGCAAGTCAGAAACCTTCTCCAGTTCAGCTAACAGAAGGCAGAAATATTACCCATCGTTTAAAGGCTCATCTTTGTTGTATAAAATCCTAAGTTCAGTTATATCAACTGAGACGTGTTACATTTACAATGATTTTATGGACTGTAGTAACTTAATTTATTGTGCCTTTGGTACTGTATGAAGAGAACATTAAAAGTCGTGCTGACAGCTTGGAGCTAACCTTAATCTCTGAAAATGGCTGGAAATACGATCTTGTTCATTTTAGTGATTATAGGGTACAGTATATAGTTTATTGCTTTTAGGGTCATTTAGTTTACCTGGCTTTCAGTAAAGGGCTCTGGCAAGGTGTCACTACTTCTACAACAGAACTGTTAAAAGATGGGTGTTACTTTCAGTTTGGAAACGTGAATGG
>NW_010431825.1:0-4391 GCF_000710305.1 Buceros rhinoceros silvestris
ACCTGACGGCACCACTACCGTCCTCTCCTCTTCCCACCTTTCCCTCTCCTCCCGCCTTACAAGTGAGCTGATAGGGCAGCCTGACCCGGTCGACAATGGGAGAGCCCAGTCGCAGGAAGCCGGAGCCCCCATCCAGCTCCCCATCGCTTTGCGGCCATGAGGGCGTGCGGTGAGGGGCTGGGGGTGCCAGGTGCTCCTCTCGCGGTGTGACCCGCAGCTGCACTTTGATAAACGAAGCCATATGTTGTTGCCTCCCTTCTCCCTATCCCCGCACCTCTGTTCTCGCAGGTGCCTCCGAGTGCGCCGGGCACTGAGGACCGTGGTCATGGTGACATGCCTCCTTCTCGCTCGCCCACCAGGTCTTCTGGTGGAGATTTGGTGTTGTCACCAGTCTTGGCTGTGCCATGGGTGTTTCCCAGCCCAGTGGGACGTGTCACATTAGCACCGAGTAGGGAGGGCTGCGGGGCTGGCCGTGAGCCCCGACAGTGGCGGGCTTCGGGGATGGAGTGTAATTCTGCACACGTCGATGTAAGCTTCTCTTACCTCGGGGACGCTTGGTCTCGTTCACAGTTGGCTCAGGTGGTTCTTCGAGGGGAGTGTCAGAGAAAGCAGAGTTTAGCTGAAGGGAACCTTTGAATCTTCACTGTCAGAACAAATTGTCCACATCTCCTCAGGTCCTGACCTGCTCATGAGTTTTGGGGTTCACTGGGGTGGCTTAACCACAACAGCATTTTCTGGAGCTGTGGACAGGAGCCCACGGAGCCCAGGAGCGCAGTCATGTACCGCTTCTTGTTGTCACAACGGCAGATGCTAAAACCAGCCTGCGGGTGGGGGGATGCTCACGGAGTTCAGGCTGTGTGTTCTCAGCAGTACTTGTGAACTGGCTGCTTCCCAGGCAGCCTCACGGCACTGCCTCCCTGCGTCCTCTCGCCAGCTCTTGGTGCTCTCCCGTTGAGGTGCCTTTTCGAGGAGCTTGAGGTGTCTTCCGCAGAGCGCCTCTCTCCTTACCTTGGCTGACCCAAACTGCAGTAGTCCCAAAGCACATATCCTGCACCCACCTGCTCGCTGCACCTTCCCGCTTAGAGCTGGTAAGTACTTTTTTCTTTTTTCCTTTAATATTTTCCCTCAGAAAATATTAAACCATTCAACCATTTTCCTTATGGTTGAAAAGATGGGCCTGTTCATCACAGCTTCCCGGTGACGTGTTTTGAACAGTCGGCTTGTGTTTTTTGTCAGAAGTCCCTTGTGTTCAGAGAAGGTGTTGAGCAGCTCCCCAGCTGTGTTCGTGAACAGTATTTTGAACGCTTTTCTGGTCCTTCTGCGGGACTCTATGCAAAGAAGGGGGTTAATATTTAAAAAAAATCCTCTATTCATCCATGTTTGTGCATTTTCACTCAAACTTTTTAAAACATAATCTCTCCCTTGTGCAGGTGGCAGAGTTAATAGCAATGTCTGTTCGGTCTCCAGCAGTGGGCTTTGGACTTCCAAAACTCTTTGGAAGGGTTTCAGAAGGAATGCAGGCTAACATGAATATTTTCTGTATTTTCTTTTTTTTTCTGTTGTAAAAAAATATATCTGGATCCACGAAAAAGACTTGTGCAAGAACTATGTATTTTATTTGACATTTGCAGTGAATTGTGAATTAGTGTCTGACTAAACCATAATTAATGTTCTCAGAAAGGTTGATGTAAAATAGCCTCGTGCTTATTATTAGTCAGTGGGAAATGGCTCTTGGACGTGCTCTGTTGCTTTGCCGCTGTTATTTCAGAGTTTTCAGTATGATTTGTTATCTGTAAACTGATTAGTGCCAAAGCTTTGGTCAAACGTTTGATGAAGTTGTTATATTTATTATTTCTTTCAAAGAATACACAAATGCTTCTTTTTTTGTCTTGATAGTTGCGGTGTAGGAAAAAAGTGAAAACAACCAAAGAATCATGTCTGCAAACAGTGTAGATATTTGTAGATATTTGTAGATATTTGTAGATAATCTTATTTCATTTAAATTGAAAAGACATTGGACAGTGACATTTATAAATGTTTTTCCTCTTCTTTCCTTCTTTCATTTCTTGGTTATTCGTGGCGGTTGGTCAGTTTGCTCTGAAGTCTAAGCCTCCCCTACTAAACGAGGCTGTTGACTAGGAGGGGATGCTGAAGGGGAGTTGTCTAGCCGGAGCAATAGCGAAACTCCGCAGGTGATTGCTCCCTCCCTTCTCTCTGCCTGGTTGCTGGAGCTGCCTGTGGTTGTAGCGATCTAGCACCAGGTAACGCCCTGCAGGGTTGGGGTCCCCGGTTGAAGGTGAAACTGTTTGTGTTGGTGAGCACCTGTTTTTTTAAACACACATAGTGCTGCAAGAAGAGCCACTGGCTCTCAGTGCAGATTGGCCACGCTCCTTTCCAAATGTACTCGACTGCACGAGAGCTGAGAGGACTGCATACCCCAAGCAGCCTGGACTAAGCCGTGCTCTTCCAGAAAGTGGCTCAAGGTTCTTGCCTTGATGGAAGGAATTTAAATTTATCTCCATCGGAAGAAGAGAAAATCAGAGAACTTCAGCCTACGGCTGTTGGCCCTCAGGACCACTAGTGCATCCCCTGTGTTAGCTGAACTACAGAAGTCCTCTGTCCGGCTGGGAGGGACAGACCATGCGGCTGTATCCAGACTACAGATTGAACGATGAAAATGGTATTTCTAACCTTGCTTTTAGGCCACCAACATGCAAGGTGCTAATGTATGTTAGTATTAAGTACATTAGCAGTCCATTTCGTGTCAAGTTTTAGTCCTTAAATCAAGCTTCCTTGTGGCTTTCACTAGTGTTTCCTCCTTGCGTAGCAATGTCTATCCGGCTGGATGGGAGTGTTCCAGACAGGGAAAGTGAGCAGGTTATTTTTCTCTCACAGCAAAAAATCCACTTCAAACAAACAACCCCCCCCCCGAACACTGCACATTGACTAGTAGAAACCTTTTGAAAATCACAGAAAACCTGTAACCCTCCAATTTCCTGTTACCTGTCAGCCAGTTAGTCAAGATTTATCGTGTACAGACCGTGCCTTATCTATACTTACTGCATTTTCACTTGGAAAATGACTTTGTGTGATTTGGTTACATGTATGTTTAAACTTCACTCGGTACATGCTGTCACCAAGGTCCACGGCACATACTCGGGAAGAAGGCTGCAGCATTTCCAGACATGCTTCCACTTACGGTCTCCTCAAGTCACACATAACACTGCGTATTTAAAAGCTGTTGGTAAAACAGGCCCAAGACCAGACTTACAAGCGCGCTTTGTCTCTTCCGAGGAGGGCTACAGAATAAACTAGCCACGTGGCTCCACCTTCCAGAGGTACAGGCGGAACGTACTGATTGCTCCAAAGGTCCCAAACCCACATCACTTACCTCAGTGGGTAAATACAGGATTAGGCACCCACAGGAGAAATGAGGGAGGTCTTTGCTTGACCACTTATCCCAAACTGGGGACAGCTCAGGTTTTCGGGAATGTTTTGTTGTTGTTGGTTTTATTTTTTTGCTTGCTAAGGGATCTGAATTCAGTGTAGGGTGGGGGCACGGCGATGAGACCTCGTGGACTTGAACATTCATGCACACCATTTACATACTTCATGGATGTTATTTTAAATCTTTCCTCCTGTTCAGGGAGACCCTAGCAGTGCTTTGGGTGGAACTCTGAAGGTGGTCCCCAGTAGATGCCTCTGCATCCTGGGGCGTTGGCTTCTCTTCAGTCTCAAGCATCCACACACGCAGCCAGTGGCACAGGAGGACGTAGTTTGGCTTCCTTTGTGCTGCGGTCTGTGTACAGCGGTTGCGGTGTGTGAGCTGGGGGCTTCCTAGTGCATCCCTACAAGGAACTGCGGCTAGCGGGGCTGCATCAGGGCCACCTCAGCCGGTGTACTGCCCACCCCTGCAAACAGAGCTCGCTCGCTCCAGCTAAATGGGTTTCAGCTTGTGATGCCTGGGTCCCTGTCTGAGGGACAGGTGCACCTTGTTCTGGTCTGAAAGGAGTAAGAAAAGCAGCTTCACTCCTGCTGTGTGTGCAGGTGGAGTGATCCCTACAGCCCTGGAAACAAGTTAGGCACCCACGGGTTAGGTTTGGGGGGCAGAAGCCGAGCCCTGCTGCCCGGAGGAGTGCTCGAAGCGCTAACGCAGCAGTACGTGCACAGTGAGTTTTAGCACCTTTGTCCAAGGAGCTCAGACAGGTACCGTGAGCCTGTGGAACGCGGCTGGCACGGCAAGAGCGCCTGGGCGTGTAAGTTTTCTGGGTCTTGTTGCTTTTCCTTCTGTCGTTCCGTTTCATGGCGGGTTGAAAACAAACAGTTTTTTGCCTGGTCGAGACAGCGGGTGCGCTGGTCTGAGCCGCCACCGCGGTCTCTAAGTGCTCGAG
>NW_010431826.1:0-3251 GCF_000710305.1 Buceros rhinoceros silvestris
TTCTACCCTTCCTGCTAGCCTTGTAGTTCATATTAAAGATGTTCCAATCCCTTCATTATCTTCATGGTCCTTCTCTGGACTCACTTCAGTAAGTTGATATATCCGTAATCATCATATCCAGTCCTAAAAAGACATCCATGCACCTCCACAGATGCATACAGACATAGTTATGTTCTGCAGAAATGCCACGAACTGCCTTTGCCATGGTCTTCTCAGATCTTTTGGGACAGGAGATGAAAGAAGCTATTTGACTGCCTTTAACCCTACCACTACTACAATGGTAAGATGAAGAAACCTGTCCATGTATTGCTGCATCAGTCTTGGTTTGTTGATGTAGGCTCAGGTATTCCAACCTAGCTGGCAGCCTCATTAGGAAAAGGTTAAAGTTTTGTTGTTTTTTTAATACAGCACCCAAATGGTCCACACTTACAAATTTATATCTGGACAAACCCCTATAAACAGTAAGGACTTCTCCTACCTTCCTGTGGATTTACCCTGCTTGCCCAACACTTGAAAGACATCCCGTCATGCTCTGTGGCTGTCATAACACCTACGTGCCATGTTCAAAGAACACATCCCTCTCTGTTTCGCATTATACTGCAGAATTAATGGAGCTGTGCCAGGGGGACAGTAGGGAAGACTGTAGTGGGTTAAGCCCAGTGGGCAGCTCAGCTCCACACAGCTGCTTATCACTCCCACCCAGTGCAACAGGGGAGAGAACTGGAAGGGTTAAAGTGAGAAAATCTGTGGGCTGAGATAAAGACACTTTAACAGGTAAAGTAAAAGCCGTGTGTGCACCCAAAACAAAATTAGTTATTAGTTCTCTACTTGTCATCTCTAAGAAAGCAAGATTTCATACTGCATAACGGTTACTCAGGAAGACAGACACCAAAACATGGAATGTCCCCTCTTCCTCCTCCTACCACCAGCTTTTACTGCTGTGCGTGATGTCGTGAGGTATTGAATATCCCTTTGGTCAGCTGAGGTCAGCTGTCTCAGCTGTGTTCCCTTCCAGCTTCTTGTGCACCCTCAGCCTACTCACTGGTGGGGTGGGGTAAGGAGCAGAAAATGTCTTGAGGCTGTGTAAGCTCTGCTCAGCAATAGCTTAAACATCGCTGTGTTATCAACACTCGCTTTGGTCATAAATCCAAAACATAGCACCATATTGTCTACTACAAAGAAAATTAACTCCATCCATGCCAAAGTCAGTACAGAGACCAACAGTAGAATCAAACCTTGCAGGTGCCATCCATATATCTATTATATTTAACAAGGTAAAGTGTGAATATACTTTGAAATGTAGATGTGAAAAACAGTATAATTACCTAGAGGGACAGATACCGGGTCATGGTTGCACTTTTGAGACTGAGGAAGATAGTAAATGCCAGTTTAGACCAGGTGAGGTTCAAGGTTTCCATGAACCTCTTGCTTACCTTTACTAAGAGAGATGTAAAAGTGTATTAGCATGAGAAAGCAGGCAGGAGCACCCAGCCATCTGTCTGCCACATACTGACAGTGCACCGGGACAGTGGAATGACTTTTGAAAAGCTCGGTGAAGAGCAAGGCACTTAGTGTTAGAGAAAATGTATGGCAGGTGAGTAGGAAATGAGATGAAGGAGAATAATTGGAAACCAACCTCTACCAATTTTGATGGCAGAGAGATAATAAAGGTTCAATTAGAGAAACTTGCCAGTTACTTTCATGCCAAGAATAGTAACAAACCCTGGCAATAGCACACCTATAATGGCATTTTGATTGTCTGCATCTCCGTGAGGTCCCTCAGCTTCCAGCGAACCATCAATAAAGTTTGTGGTGATAAGGGCGAGATTGCTTTCCAGAAAGTGGTTGTGATTATGAAGGATAGTAATGAAATTTCCTCCTGCTATGGTTAGGTCTGAAAATGATTTCGGTCTCAACCACCCTGGGTAGTCAGGAGTCACAGCAATATGGAAGGACCTGAAGCCTCTCTTGTTGCAGACTTCCAAGGTGTTACGCAGAAAAGGTCAGGACAGGTTTGTACCTATTCATGCTTGTCATTAGCAGCTGATGGTCAGAACAATCCCATGACAGTAACAGTGATTATCTTTGCAGGATGCTTCAGGCAAAGCAAATTTGAACTCATATATAAATATTGTTCTTATCACAAGTACATGTTCAAACAACCTTGAGTTAATTTACCCAAGTTGAAAACACTCCCATAATACCTTTTCTCCAGTGATCTTGCTTCGATTCTTGTATCATATCTGAAAGCTCCTTGAAGAGGCATCAAGGTTTATCTTCATTGCCCTAAAGCAGAAAGAGGGATGAGTTGGTTAAATTCACCACATTAGCAGTTAAGGCATCATTCTTGTGATCAAACACCCTGACCATTTTCAAAATCATTTATGCTCGACCTATCCCTACTTCATATAATTTCAGAAATAGTCATTTCGTTGTGGCTTCATCAGTCTGTGATGCATGCTAAAAGGAAATCATCACAGTGTGCGTTAAGCACTCATTTTCTCTATCCTGTAGAGGAGACAGCTGTCAGGGAAGGGGTTTGATAAATCATGAAACCTAACAAACTACAAAGAAAACACACATTAGTTACAAGTTATCGTCATGTAAATAATCCATTTGTTTCATAAATAGTGCCCTAATTGTCAAAAAGGCAGCATGAGGCACAAACCGATGTGATTAGACCGAGATGTAAACAAGAATATAAAAGATTGATCAGAAGCATTTAAAAGTTACTCAGAATCTAGTAATTTGTGGATAAGGCTTGCTCTGGGAGGAAGCCTCTGAAAATAACAAAGAAATGATTTGGAGAGGGAAAATATAATGATCTTTGAATAACAGGATGCTGAACAAATAATGTGATTTCAAGCTAGGGAAAGTAAACAATAGTGAAATGAAAGATGAATTCTCTTAAGAATGATTATGGGGAATTAGAGCTGGAGAACAAAGGAAAAAGCAAATATATTAAATAATTACCATCAGTCAACACAAATGGGGAGAGGGGTGAAGAACGGAACTTTGCTGAAGTGAGGAAATGATTTCCAGAGAAGACCCCTTTAGGAACTCCAAATGCATACATCAAAGAAATTATGGTTAGTCTCTTCTACAGCTGTCAAAAAGGTGAGTTCCTTTAAGAATGTTAAAGTGACAAGACTTTAAGGCTTTCCGTTAAAAAAAAACATGAAAATATGGGTTACTGGATTAAAAGGAGAATTACTTGTTCTATCCATTGTCCTGGGTTCAACATGGAGGAA
>NW_010431827.1:0-4467 GCF_000710305.1 Buceros rhinoceros silvestris
CCAGCGTCCATAACAGTGTACTGCAACAACTGTAACCAGAAGAACATGAAAGGACCTTTGTTCTCTGGTACAGCCTCAAGTGCTTTGTTTTCAGTGTTTCTCAATGCTGCTGAGAACCAGTCCAATTTCTCACCAACAGTTTCGTTAGCACTTGGGATAAGATCTCTCTAAATCACGGTGACCATTGCCCTTCCAACCTTCAATTGTAAGAAAGAGTTAAGTTCATTATGGGATCAGATAGCCGAAATTACTGCAGCTTTCCTTCCAACCACCAGCACAGCACACATCACTGTTCAAAACAAGGGCACCTGCAAGACACATGGGTGGAAGGGTTTTACTTGGCCATTGTTTTGTGATCAGTTGGGTGTCTATGAAAGAGAGTCAAAAAGATCAAAGGAAGAGACAGATGGTGGCAAGGAAAAAGCCAACAACACAGACATAACAAGGGCCAGGAATGTGCCTCCGAGAAAAGCTAAGAAAAAAGGGGAAAAGAGCTTTTATACTAAGTGTTTAATGGAAAATAGACTTGAGCTGTAAACAGAGGCCATGCTTCTTCTGCATTTCTTGCTGTGTGAAGAAAAAGAGGGCTTTGTACTTTCTTTGCAATTGAATAGGATTGATTGCACCAGAGAAACCTCATTTCAGAAACATCAATTTCTCTTCCTAGCTGGAAAAATCCTTATGACCCAGGATTTTTATTTAAATATTCGCCCAGCTCACTTAAGTTTAAACCCAGTACCTAGGAAAGTTATAGTATGCCCTATTGCTGTTTACTCCTAAAACAGCACAACCAGCTCAGCAGTTAGTCAGCTGCGTTTCTAACATGCCTATTGCTGTATCACTAGAAGAGTAACTAGAAGGTACATTTTTGAGTGGCTTCTTTCTCGTCTTGTGCTTGCTTGTGAGTGAGTCCTGAGGAAATGTTGGCACTGTCAGACCTGGAAAAGAGCTGAGCCCACTTGCCATAATACTGACAGTCTGACTTTTTGCAATAAGAGTGAAAAAGGTGCTCTCTTTCTGTTTGGAAAGTTGAGTAAACTGGGAAAATTGAATTTGGACATACATACGTCCATACAAATTTGGGCTTTTGTATATGACATATACATCCGTGCCTGTAGTCCACTACACTGCACAGAAAAGATGGCACGCGAATGAGATCAGCAGGTTATTCTGCCTTTTGTTTTCTTCTTGCAGTTCAACATGACTTGCTTGCTGTTCAAAATCTGCTCTGAAGACAATATCCCTCATTTCCACATCGGGTTTTCTTTGAGCACACAACTCTCTCAAAATGGAGAGCTTCTCAGCAAGCTTCTTGCACACCTCAGTATCACCTCAGCGTGAGGGGAGGTGGCAGTATGCCTTCACGCTGAAGCTGGTGGGTCCCAGGAAGGTTGAGGACTAACATAGTCATGTTGGACACGATTTTAAATTCCCCTAATCAGATTTTTGGAATACTATTTTATGTACAGAGCACGCCTCTCACTGCCTTCAGCTGCAGCTGTGAAAGTTCAGCATGTCAATAACTCCTGCACCAAGAATAAAAGCAATGTAATATTATTGACAGCTTCTGAAGAGATTGGCTTGAGTGACTCACTATCATCACATGGGAGCTGTGTGACAGAAAAAGGGACTGTATCCAATTCTCCATGGCAGAACATCACTCCATTGCCATATGCTCTCTTTCCAAATTCTGTCTCATTCTCTATTCTGCTTCCCATTTCTGGGTCCAATGAAGTCGGAAGGGTTCTTATAGTGTCTTTAATTGTATAACCATGATCGCTTCACAGAACTTTCCATGCTGCCTATAGAGTGAACCTTGTCATGAAAGACAGCCTGCATAAACACAAGAAATACCAAAGTTTTCAGCTTTAATAATATTTTATTCAGTTGGCATGTATTTTGCTTGGTTTTCAAAAAGAGGAAAAAATTCTCTGTGTGATATCGTGCTGCCATTCACAGGGGCTACCAGAAGGTAAAGGGGGCCTTCAAATGCACTGCACAGATCTCTGCTGTTTGGCTAATAGCATGACAGAAAATGATGACAGGCATGAGACCTTTTCTAGGGATCTGGGACATGCACCTTGACCACCTTGCGCATTTCTCCACCAGCCTATTGTTAATTCTCTCAGCGCTGTTGAGTCCTTATCCTCATCTTTTCCCTCAGCCCGTCCCATTTCTCCTCATACAGGCATAGTACCCTTGGCAGATCTACAGCTGCTCAACCAGTCATATTTTCTCCCCTTAACTTCCAGCTGTGGGCTTTGATTTGAAACTCCTCACTTGTCCTTTAGAAAATTTTTAATCAACAAAGCAATCTTTTTTTCCATTGCTTCATTCTTAGCAACATCTAACAACTTTACAGAAAATTTCCACGAGAAACCAGCCCAAAGCAGATCCTTAATGGTAAATGTTAAACGGTAAATGTTTCACTAAATTATAGGTGACTGAAAACCAGGAAAGATTTTAGGAGTCAGGAATATGTCTGTCTCCAATATGAATAAAAGTTGGTTGTATAAAACCTTGCATTATATCTCCAACTGTTTAAATAGCCTGTACTGATGATAGTCATGCTAATGAGGCATTAAAAAAAAAAAACAACCAAAACCCCACAAGATAAAACATAAAGACTGTATTAAAATTCTCACCAAGGTTATTCATAGTTTGGCCTTAACGCTAGAGTATTAGTTGCTTACAGATATCATTTGTTGCTTTATCTGCTGCCACACAGCCCCAAAAACATGAGCTGGACTTACAAAACAAAAAGGCACCTCTACAGAGTATCCTTTCCTACTTCAGACAGTTGCTTCCAGACACCTTATGAAAAACACACAACAATCTCACTTCCCTGAGCTGCAAAGAATGAGAGGAAGGAACAGCGGTGACAGCTATTTCAACCACCTCATCAAAGATGACTATCCACCCCCAGCACTTGCAGGTGTTTCTGGCCCTGCTCCTATACAAAAGGAGGCAAGAATGGAAAGCAGCCAGTTTCTACGTGTTACAGTCCATGGGAGTTAACGCGCTTCTGGGAAGGGAGATACTTCCCCTGCAAGTGGGATACAGTGTACGTGATGAATGCCACTTAAAATACTAGTCCAGCAGTCCCTAAATGCCCAATGCTCCCATCAGTCTTCATGTGGGAACGTTCCGTAAAATGCTGATTTTAGGCAAAGTGGAAGGCACCCTTGCTGCTTGCATGTTGGTAGGCTTTCACTTGTCACCTGTGATGGGCACTCAAGATCTGACGTTCCATGGCCACTTTTCTTGCTGTAGACACCATTCCTCTCCCTTCATCCCCAGCTCACTTTTCATTTTGCTTTTGTTTGTTTTCTTTCAGGCTGAGGAGAAGCTGGTTAAGAGATGTTTATTTTGGGAAAAGAATAAAGAAGTCTACTCTGGAATTGTTAAAAAAGAAAAAAAGAAACGCAGGTTACAACAAAGATCCACTTTAAAAAAAACCTACAGAGGTTCTATAGAGGTCTTCCCCCCACCCCCGAAAGCAAAGTTGATGAAAACAGCTGGAGACGGTAACTTGGAAAATTAAGAAAGTAAGATGAATAAAACTTCCTGTTTTCTTCTCCTATCCCAACCTGCAGGGGACAGGGGTGAGGGGTAACCACTTCACCCCTTCTCAAAACAGATGTTGATGTTGGATTCTCTAAGGGTTCAGGTTTGGAGTCCTTTTTTTTTGTTTTTTTAAACAAAAATATCAATTATTCTTTTGTGCAGTGCCCTAGGGTCTTCAGCTCACCTACAGCTTGTGGCATATAAGTAAACATGGCAGATACCACTTCACTCTGATAAGCACAAAAAACATATGTTAATAAACTTTAATCTTTAAAGCTGATGCATACCATTGTTTTTAACTCCCTGCCTCAGCAGAGCTTTATCTCAGTATTTTGCAATTTGTTCCTGTGATCTTACTCACCAGCGCTACAATCCCTTGAACGTGAAAATACAGCAATGAGATTTGGCTTGGGAAAGCTCTTACTGCAGGTGATAGGGCTTCATTCCGCATCATTTCTCCACCTCTTTTCAGTTATCCCTTTGGGTGCACAAGCTAAGATGCTTCAAGTCTCATAAAGATAAAAAAGCGCTGAAGTGTCTCAGAACAAGCACCAAAAATTTTTATTTTATTGGTTTTGGTTTTTAAACACAGGTGCAGCACAGCTAAGAGCTGCTGTGGAATAAAGTTATCCTGGCTGCTCTCTCAGCACGTTCCACTGCTATAAAGCAGTGAAAACATCACTAAACCCCTTCTAAAACAGCAACATAGAAATCCGTAAAAATGAGCAGAACCAGAAGATCTCCTTTCTGTTCCTAGCAGTGCTATCGACCTCTGAGATCCCGGCCAAGTGACTCCACTCCTTCACAACCCCTCTTCCCACAGCTGTGAAGGGGAAATACTGACCTGTGGGTGGACACTTTGAGATTCTTGCCCTAAAGCTTTAGTTTTGTCATGAACAT
>NW_010431828.1:0-932 GCF_000710305.1 Buceros rhinoceros silvestris
GGGCAACGAAGCTGGTGAAGGGTCTAAAGAGCAGCCAATGGAACCAGGGGTGTTTGGCCTGGAGAAGAGGAGGCTCAGGGGAGACCTTCTCCTTCTCTACAATGCCCTGAAAGGAGGCTGGAGGGAGGCAGAGACCAGAGGAAATGGCCTCAAGCTGCATCAGGGAAGGTTTAGGCTAGGTATTAAGAAAAATTTCTTCACAAAAGGGTGGTCAAGGCCCGGCCCAGGCTGCCCAGGGCAGTGGTGGAGCCACCATCCCCAGAGAGATTGAAAAGACACGTCGATGCGGTGCTGAGGGACATGGTTTAGTGGTGACCTGGCAGTGCTGGGGGAACAGTTGGACTTGATGATCTTAAAGGTCTTCTCCAACCTAAATGATTCTGTGAAAGACTCAAGGGGACGGGGTAAGAGCAGAAGAGGTGGAAGAGCAAAGAAAGTCACAAGCTGTGAATGATTGACACTTCTCCCTTTGTTTCTCCTAGAAATACACATTTTAATGCACACAGTAAAAGAAGAGATGGTCTGCTGCAAGGCAGAACACATTAAAATATTACCATCCATAATTCTTGAAAACAACTTTAAACAGAAGACGAAGTGTATTACACCAAATTAATAAATGCACAGAAAATGTTACAGGCGAAATTAGGGCCATTCTGATGGCACGGTGGTTTCTCGGTATGCTGTTGAGTCATTCTGTGGGGAAGAAAGAGCAGCCTTTGGTCATAAACTGTTCCTAGGGAAGGCAGTGGGACTACTTGTCTACGTGGTGCTTGCAGGTTTGTGCTTGAAACAGGCCTGAAACACTTGTTTTATCAACTGACGAGTGACATGAAGGACTCTTCTGTTTTGCCAAGCATCTCATGACAGCTTTTCATCTTATTTGCTTTTGTTAGGAGTTTCCGTCTGCTGGCTTCACAAATGGCTGGTATAGC
>NW_010431828.1:1032-9634 GCF_000710305.1 Buceros rhinoceros silvestris
AGAGCGTCCAACCTTGGCTCATCGCACAGCCCTGGTGTGAGGCTGCACGTCCATGCAATGTCCTCAATACCAGTAGGTCCCCTCCTTGAATCCAGCCACCCGTCTGCCAGTGTGGCAGCATGCAGAATGGCTGCACGACACAAATAACTACCTGCATTATGTCATCGCTGAGAGAAAGTCCAGGGCTGTTGATGCTGTTAAACAATCGCTAGTACTTCACTGAGTTCGCCTGGGCCAAACGCTAACAGTGACTCTGCTTCATACTGACAGAGAGATGAAGACATTCATTTTAAAACAAATAATTGTCTACATTAATTCTTCCTCTACAGTAGCATCAGAAAGATGTCCAGACCTGAGAGTGAATGAGCACTGGGCTCACCTGTACATGGGAACTGGGTATTGCTACTCTCTTCTCAAAGCCAGGAGGACTAAAGTTAAGAGATCACAACCAGCTCAGTTAGCTCAGCTCGGGTACCTGCATTACAAAGGATTCAACTGTGGTATTCGCCAGATTTTCACTACAATACCTTTCCAGAAATATCTTCCTGAGGACTTGCTGCTTAAAACACCTTGGCTGTTCCTCATTAAGTATGAAAGATACCTGCTGCCACCCAAAGCACCCTGTAAATAAAGTTTGCTCTCATGTCGGTCTAACTGATCTTCCATGACACCCTTAACACAAAATTTGTTTGGGTCCTTACAGTTAATGCCCTTAAATAAAAGTATCTACATAAATGACCCGTTTTAGGAAGGTGTTGAATGCTTGTGGTCGAGTTCACCCCCGGACAGCCCAAACAACCCCCTCATGCTTTTTCGGTCACCGGTGTCCCAGTTGAGGAGCTTTAGGAATAAAGGACACGCGATAAAGGTGACTGAAGCTACACAAAGGAGTGGAAGGGCCACATGACCAGGCACAGCAGTAGATCCCTGGTAGATGGAAGCCCTGCTGGAACAGAGATCTCTAGATAAACAGCTGAGTCTGCTTTCTGCAGCCTGCAGCGGTTTCATTCTCCAAATCACATTCTCAATTCAAACTGTGGGAAGTAAATCTAACTGGCAAAATTCGAGGCCATGACTTCTCCCTCCACGGGAAGCATTACATTTAGTAAAGTATTTTTCATCCACATAAACACCTAGTGTACCAATAACAAAGACTCTTCTGTGGCAGGAATTAAGCAGGTCTAGCTGCAGTCTCTGCCACTCGGTTGCTGTGGAGCTAATCCTAGCACAGGAGAAAAGATCCTGCCTTTTTGCTTTATCCCCTGGACAACCACCCTACATAAACAAACTGCTACCTCATTTCCACTGACGGAAAGTGGTCCTTACTAGTGGTGCCAGAAGGGCTTAATTGAGCCCGTGCCAGAAGAACAAGCGGTGTCAGCACATTTCTTAAGAATCACAACAGGACATTAGCCTTGATATGGAAACAAAAAACTTCATTATAGTTCTCCGACAGAAATGTGCACAGAAGCAGCTTTGGTTTCTGGGTCATGATGGGCACAGGTTGTGTTTTTTCCCCCCATCTTGTCCACTGCCAATGGCTTTCATTCCCTTTGACGAGAGCATTTCTCTTACTCCTTTTCCCCCTCCGAGCTCTTCTCCTGTGCAGTTACCACCACCAGCTTCACTAGCCCGTCCGTTCTTTCCATCCTCATCTCTCTCCTTCCAGCTGTATACATCTATTTGCCAGATCAACACCATCTTCCTGCTTCCTTTCATATCTAGGGAGACAATTATCTTAGTCCTATTCCCTTTTTGCCATCTTTGATTTGGTTCTCAAAACTACCATTCTTCTTCTCACGAATGAGCCCGACACCTTCAAGAGAAACAGTAATACAACTTAATCTTCCTCATCTTCCCTCCATCCTCTCTCCTATCCCAAGTTTCTCTTCTGCACTTTTCTCCTCACACCTGCACTGCCACAGGGGCTCTGTTCCATGCCACGTTCCAGTCTCCCTACTGTTTATTTTCCTTTTTATCATAATATTCTCACTTTCCTATTGCTTTTCCCCCTCCTACTGCAAGATCTGTTGTCTTTCCTGTATTAAAAGCACTTCACCTTGCTCCCCCAGCTACTGCTGTATCTTCTTGCTTCCTTTCATCTAAGCTCACTGAATCATCTCAGGTCACACATTTCAGTTCCAAGAAGCTGGCTTCCTGCCCTTGCATTCATCTGCAGCCGCACTTCATGAGGTCTTTAATGTCCTCTAACCAAAATTTTTAAAAAGCTCCATCCTCATATGCCAATAATTTGTGTCAGAGGCAACCCCAGGCTTTCTCTGGAAGTTGCACCCCGCGCCCACCACCCGTGACTCTGGTATCCCCATGTCTTCCTACTCCCTTCAGCACATTTTTCAGAGGCAGGTCCTTGTCTTCCCTTAAATCTCAGCGGGGATCCCAAATGTGTCTGTCCTTGCTCCCATTCTCACTCATCTTTATCTCTTACCTCTGGTTAATCTCATCAACAGAGCCAATCCAATTAGTCTCTCAATACAGATGACCTAAATGTCTCTTCCCCGACCAAGACCTCTCCTTTAAAAGCCATGTATCATTGTAGCACCAAATTTTCATTAGCTGCAATTCTGTTAATCCTGGTTTTGAGTTCTGGTCTGCATCAAACGTTAATTCTTCTGTTCCCCGAAAGCTCACCGTGAGGAATAACTTCCCTATATTTTTCTCAGTCAGTGCAATGTCTCTTAGCTCCCTCCTCCAGCTGGTTCCTTGTATCACTTTGTGGCATTCACTTATTATTGGTTACATATATTGGGAATGAAAACTTAGTTCTAAAAATACTTAGATTTTAAACTTGCAAATACTTCTAAGTTTACTTGCCAACTGAGCTCCAAGCTCTGGCATTTCAGAATAAATATGATGTATTTATTATAAGGTATGTATTAAAAGTGCACACCCTCTGTCATTTGAGACAGTCTTTTATACAACTCCCACACAAACAATTATGGCCATATCTCAGCCAGTTCAATGACACTAAGCAAACGCCTGTCGTCATCCAGCTGGAGCAGATGACCATTTTCCTGACACAGAGCTCTTCCTTACATTGCTACCATCCCTGTCTCGCTCTTCCTTAGATGTCTTTGGTATTCTCACAGCCTACTCTCATCCAACCTGTTTATTTTTCCTTCTGATCAGCCCTGAGCACTGACCCTCTCACCATCTGCACGTTCAATTTCGAAACAAACATTTCTGCGCTGTCTGCTAGGCAGCCCCTTACATTCAGAGGCGATCTATCAGTATGTGCAAAAGAAATTGATTTTCCTCTAAAAGCCACCTTAAAACATTCCTTTTCCAGGCAGTCTAGGAAAAAACCCTGTAAAACGGTGCTTCTGCCGTGGCAGGGCTGATGCCACAGACCAATATTGCTTCCTTGTTTCTCAATTTGCCGATCTGTGTTGTTGTCATGACCGATATTTGACTGAAAATATTTTGGGTCAGGGATCATCTGTTCTGCCCTGATATGGTGACTACTAGATATTACAGAACAGCATAGACAGCTACCACTTATGTGTGGGAAGAGTAATTTTAGCATGTTTTCCTGAAACTGTCAGCTTCTGCCAGTATTATTTTTATGCAGGGAAAGAAGAGCAAGTTTTATAGCAAGCTTATTTGCAGTCTTTGGTAAAGGAAAAAAAGGTCTAAGCAATTTTCCTGTTGCTCTCAGCAGGTTCCCCGAGGCAGCATCCCTTGAGGTGCAAACACTGTTGAGAAGTGCCTGGGGGTGCATTCCAGCTCTGCATCACCACTCGCTCAGAGGTGAGGAAGGCAGGTCCCCGCTTATTTATGCTGCAAGCAGAGGTGATGATTTAATCCCCAAATCCAGCAACTTTCACTTGGAGAATAATAAATAGATATTTAGAGAGAGAAATGCTGTTTGTGGAAATGAAATTGCTGGATGTTAGCAGCAAGGCGGGTGTTTTTCCACAAGGGCAGCCGAGTGTAGCAGAGTCACCCAGAAACCTTTAGCCTCAGTGCGTTTTGTCAGGCTCTGGTGGTGGTCTCCTTGGAACAGAGCCCGGTAGATGAATGGCAGATCTGCGATGACAAACGGCATTGTTTCAAGCGTGTGTACCGCTACGATCTGCTGGTACGCACCACAATGTCCCCCAGGTACAAGCTATAGGTTAGGAAAGATGGACCTGGAACCCCCAAACTAGTACCAGCAGAGTCAAGCAAACAGCCACAGATAACCGGTCTGCAGACAGAAGGACTACAATGAGAATTTGAGATTTCGTCACGTTACTTATGCAAATCATGCTTCTCAGTCCATTTCTGACTTCCCTTCCATTATAACACACTTGTAAATAAACCTGGTTTGTGAAATACAACTGATAGCAACTGGGAATCTTCTTAATTGGGTTAAAGAACCTGTGTTCATTTTGGTGTTTCTCTGTGACAATTTCAGTATTAAATACTTTCAGCTTGGGATATCATTCATTTGAGTTCGTGCTGAGAAAGACAGTAAAGTTAAGTAACAGCCGGTCATTAGAAGCTTATATATTTTGTATTCAGTACACATGTGCCTCTTAATCCTAAATAAATTATATTAATCACAATTCAATTATGTGGCTGCCCTATTAAATTAGAATTAGGGGCTAGAGCTGACAATGAAACTAGTCTGAGTTTCACCATCTGCAGATCAGGCTTTGTATGTCCTACTGGATATTTTTAAAATATTTAAATGTAAAAAGTAATAATCACCTATGGATATTAAAACACCTCTGACAGCTGGCACTTATCCACTCTTAATGGCTAACCAGGGGGCCCCTTCACTTCTGTGTGAAATTTAGTCATCATGTAGTGATTAATTACAGGAAAAAAATATTTTCTTTGTAGAATACTGAAACAAATGGAGTTAGTTTGTGACACAGAAAGGTGCTGAGCACTCACCTCTTCCATTAGAAGCCCAGGATTTGCAAAAATGCAGCAGTTTAGAGATGGCTTCTGAGAAGAAGTGAATGCTAAAGATACCCGGAGGTAACCAGATCAAGATACCCGGCGGGAGTGGCAGCTCTCACCGAGGACCTCTGGGAGACCTGGTTCTTTCTGGAGTAGCAGCTAGAGGCGACACTGCACGCCTTGGAGCATATCAGCTGGCACTAAGCCTCAGATAACTGCATCCCATCCACGTTTTCCACTGTGTGTTCAGACATGCTCTTTGAATGTGTAAAACCATACAGAATAGGTAAACCTCATCCATCCTCCACCTTGAAAACCAGAGGCATTGTTCTGCACAACTTCACAAGCGCAACTGTCCGTTTTGTGCAGCCTTGCACAACCTCACCTCAAATTGATTCCAACTTAAGTCTGGGAAAGGAGTCGAAATCCAAAAAACTAAGCTCTGTGTCAAGCGATCTGCAGAATTCCAGTAATTCCTGGTCTGAAATGAACCCTCGCAGGTTGGGAAAAGGGTTCTCTTACCCTTCACCGTACATCGTTACTTCCATTACCGCTCCCTGCTGAGGTACACACTTCCTCCTGAAGGGTTAACACGCAGTGACTTTAAATCATCCCCACCAGTAATGGGGGGATACCATCACATTTTGGTATGGAGGGGAGTATTCTCATTTCTCACAGACCGTACTTACCATGAAGGGGGAAACTAAGCATAAATAAGGAGGGAGGGGATACAGGTGTCATTACTGCAGCTCTCTTTTCCCACAAATTACCCTCAAGATGTCCCTGAGGCCAGGCACAGCAGCTTTAAGACTGCCTAGTGACTGGAATACAGAGGGAGAATATTAGTCTAAAGTAGATGAAAAACTGAAAACTAGGTACCTGGGACCATCTTAATATAAAATAAAGTGTGTGGGCACAAAGCATTAAACCGTCTGGCTGGGGATCTATAAACCTGCAGCCTTCGGAGCACAAAATGAATGGCGGCTGTAAGCAAGGCTACAGCATCGTGCGGTGAACACTTGGCATCCACTTCCACCGGCGACCCGGGACGCAGGGCTGGGGAGCAGTCGCGCGCAGCCAGAGCACTATTATTTGGGTGGCTTTGGCAGCTCCAGCAGTCTGCCTCCCTCGCTCCTCAGTTTGGTTGCTACCACCCAGGTGAGTTTAAGGAATCTTGTTTACTGCTTCCAAACTCCAGACGACCTGTCTTCAGTGACCATCAAATGTCTGTCGCTTCAGGTTTTGTCCCTCATATATACGTGACCGTATAGTTGCACGTGGCTGCTCACGCTTATTTGTGCTGTTATGTTTTGAATACATTAGAGCACATCTAACTTGAGATTGTTTTAAGCTGTTTACAGGTAATCAATTTTAGACAGTCACATCATCCTGCTGCAAAATTTCCCCAGCATTGGCTACTTGGCAAGTTTACTTGTTAGTTTGCATCTAGCCAACAGGCAGATCAAAAGGAAAAATGCAACCACATAAATTTATAGGTTTATGAGAGACTTAAGATAACAATACACTGCGGAAGTACATGATTTACATGAACACTATGACACTGCTTTTCAGAAAAGACACTAGCTGCAGAATGAATTTTAGATGCTCGCACGACCTTGAAATGAAGATACTAAGAGGACAGATACCTCCTGTCTCAGTGATATAGGGTAGTTCCACTACTTTTTGTCTTTCACTCCAGTTCAATGGAGTTTGGCGGGCATGACTTGAAACAACAACAAGAGCAGTTTGCAATGAACGTAGAGAAAAAACTCTTCCACTGTGATGAGAAGCCTGCATTAGAACAGGTTTCCAGCAAGGTTGTGCCACCTCCATTGTTAAAGACTCACCTGAACAAAGCCCTGAGGGACCTGGCCTGTCCCTAGAGCTGACTCTGCGTGGAACAGGAAGATGGACTAGTTCCTCCCAGCCTGAATTATCGTGTGATTCTATGGTTTGCTTCCTTGAGGCAGTGTTTTAGAAGATTTAACATAAGACACCTGTAAGTACTTGGGGGAAAAGGACAGACAAAAACCCCATTGCTATAATGCACGCATCAACACAGTAACACGAATGACGAAGAGTTGGCTTCCTCAGCGGGCTAACCCTGCAGGCTGCAGCGGGTTTGCACTACCTCTTGTGCAATATGATCATCTACCTTCCCTCCGATCCTGCGAGCTGCAAACACATTTTACACGAGTGCTTCAGGTTACTTCTTGTGGAGCTCTTTCCACACATCTCAGTGCTGAGGATTATTGCTTTCCTGCTCCTCTGGTGTAAATCCATCATCACCTGAAGTGTAAGTTATAGGTACCATCTACTCTAGTCACAGGGAATAGAGGAATTTAATTTCCCTGGACCAGTTTTTTAGGAGTCCTTCAGGGATGACACTACAGAGTGGTGCCAAATATATTCCCTAACACCTGAAGTGGAGATTCCCAGTCCATAGGGTGCGGGCACAGAGACTGTCAGCCGGAAAAAGTATTCTCAGTGTTCTCCTGGTTTTAAACTACCAACCCCCCCTAACTCTGCAAACGAGTAAAGATGGAAGTTGCAGATAGCGGGACTAATCACAGACATTAGAAAGAAGGGGCACATACCACGAAATGAGTAACCACAGAAGGAAATCTGTGAATGCATGAAGTGTTGGAAGTCTCTGAACTTTCACAGGCAGTGCCTTTTTTTCCATTAATCAAAAGGGAAAACTGAAAAGTACTAGCTCTTAGAACCAAATCCTGAGAATCCAGGAATTCCTGACTGCAAAATACTTTTCCTACTTTAAGGTTAAACATACATCACTAACAAAGAATCACGGTTCTGCTGCCCGAAATATACTGGTGATCAGCTGGTTAGCGAAGCTGGTTATGCAAGAGACGCACTTCCCCGAGACCGCTACACGGAAACCATACTTAATGGGGCTGAGGAAGCTGCCGTGTGGGGAGAAATCATTGGAAACCTGGCATGGGGTGTGAAGCTCTGCTGTGATGTGATAACTGAGACAAACTGCTTTTGGGAGAGGGAGTCTTGTGAATAAAGGGTCAGAATTAATGATGCAAATAGAGAAATTGCAGGCAGTTGCTTAGTTCCTATTTAGAGAATCTCTTTTGCTAAACCAGGGTTAAGCTAGTGCAAAATCTTCACATAGCAGCTGACTTTTAATTAATTAAGGCACAGATTTTTGTGGTTATTAATAAAGCCACGCATATAGATGCTCCATCTGGACTTAATACTAAACTTGTTTTAAAGTGACAGGGCTGTGATGCTATAGTACACTTGGTGCTATAATTACCACTTTCAAATTCAAACTGAAATCAAATACTTTATCTCTAGTATTTGTTGTATTTAGGTGACAATAAATACCTAGAAAAATGTAATGCCAAGCAATGCTGTAGAGTTAGCCTGGACCCTACTCTTAGCCCTTGCACAACTTTCATAGCTTCTTGTAACAACTCATTACACTTAGGAAAGTGTTGCATTGTGTTTTGCTATGTTTTACCCCAACAGAATTTTCTGGAAAAATAGAATTTAACTACTTGAAATTACTATCTAGTTTTAACTCTAGTCTCTACGTTTATTAAACTACAAAATTAATATGTGGGAGTTTAGGATGTGATGTTTGAAGTGTCTGTCACAGAGGCACCCACAAAACCCACAGCAGCAACCACCCCAAAAATGAGGGTTTATTGCAGTCAAA
>NW_010431829.1:0-11719 GCF_000710305.1 Buceros rhinoceros silvestris
GGGAAAAAAGGAAAGAGAAGGGGGAAAAAAGAAAGGGGGAGGGGGGTGGAAGAAAAGAGAACAGGAAAGGGAGTACCTAAAGACCTTGTAGCAGGTTCCAGAATTAATATTTTGTTCTGAGTGGAAGAGCTGCAACAGGGTGAGATCAGGACACCACTCTCAACTTCTTTGAAGTGATTAGCAAGATGATACCAAAGAATTAATTTATTCTTCTGTTTTCCACCATTAATTTGTTTCTCCCTTTCAACTAACTGAAAAGCCACAATTGAAGGTCATGCAGGGACAGCAGCAGCCCTTCAACTCTGAAGTTAGTTTCTATTAGAAAAAGTAATCCCATGTTATATAAAAATTTCAAAGAAGGGAGCATTACATATTGCAGAATCTATTAAGCGGGAAGAAGTTGAAGAGATCCGTCATTTCCCTCAGTATTCTTAGGAGCTGACCTGTCCTCTAATTGAAGTTTCCATATCCCCTTTGAAGAGTTCCTTCTCCTTTCCTAGAGCATCTGTGGCAGCGACAAGCTTCTCAAGAGAGACAGCTTAATAGGAATATAAAATAGGCTGTGCTCCTCTTCTGCACATAAAGGTTTTTATGCTTTTTCTTTGATTTTGACTCGATATGAACTTCTCTCCTTTAAGGAGATAAAGTAGGCTTCACTGGAGGAAAAATGCAGAAACATGTATCTCAGGTATTAGCAAAAGGGTTGCAAAACAGAAATCAGAGCAAAGCTTTGCAAAGTTGTTGTTGGTTGGTTTGGTTTTTTAAATCGTGGTTTCAGAGATCCCTAAGCACACTTTCCAGAAACATGAATTTTAAGCATACAAATTAATTCCTCACCTCTCTGTTTTGCTAGACTTTAGAAACAGAATGACAGTAACACGGGTCTGGATTGCTATAATCATTAGAAACAAACAGACTTTATAAGGAATGACACTTACACCGATCTGGATGTAGATTTCACCTACTTATGCTCTCTCTACCCAGAAAGCGTTACCATATGAATCCAGGGAATAAGGAGTACTGGAAAAGAAGTCAGCACTGTTTGCTGCTGCTAGTAAATAATTCTTGCACAGAGCAGATCCAGGAGGAGGTTTTGGTGTAGTTGACAAGTTTGCCTGCAACTGATTCTACAACTTAAAAAGAAAACAGTCTTTTCTTCCTGCAAGACACAACTTAGGAAGGGCGGGGTGAAAAGAGAGGCAGGCACAGCGCTCTGGTTATCCAGAACACAGCAGCTTGCTGGTCTATCAACAGCAGTTTCACAAGTTGTTTAAGCTTCTGACATGAACCGTGCAGAGTGGTTGCAAAGGGTAATTAAGTATATACAGCTTCTTGCTGTTCCACAGCCCATTTAATATTAATTTTCAACACAGCTTATCTTCCTCTTCTCTCATCCCCAACCAGCATTTTGGTTAAGCATGGAAAGCATCACAGAATATAAATGATTAGTGTAATAGCTAGAGATTTGGTTAGACAAAACATTAAGGACATTAAAGCAAGAGCTGGAAGAAAATTAAAGCAGCAGATCAGATACTTCACCAGGAAAATATTCTGTTAATCCATCATTCCTTGCAGTTAAGCAGTAGGTTGTTTGCTTTACTTTCCCGGTGAAAATATGCAAGAGACAAACATGCTTTTAGCAGTACTGTATGGTTTTGAGTCACAGCATGCTGCATACACCCACATTCAGCTCATTGTTTATTATTGCTGCATGGTCCCCTTTTATACTGACCAGTGAAAAAGATTATGAAGCTCAAAGCTATCCACGCAATTCCCAGAGAGTTTGAAAATAAAATTAGAAACTGAGGAACTAAAACAATATCAGATAAAGAGTTCTAAATCATAATTTCTTCACTTGATCTCCACCACAACTGCATGACACCAGCAACTCCCAGGCAAAGCTTCAGTTGCACACTGGAAGCCATGCGGGATCAAACAGCACCAGCCCCTCAAGTATTTCCTTGTCCTACAGCTTACAAAAAAAATTCAGTCCTGACCAGGTGCTCCTCTCCGGGCACAGTGACTACCCCACCACTTGGCAGAACAGCCTAAGGCCCACACTGTTACTCCTTTACTAGCCAGAAACCCTGTGTGTGCATCTACAGTCCCCTGGGAACAGGGCAATGGCTATTTAAAGCAGATGGTCAGTGAAAATCCCAAGGTCAGAGGAACCCTTGCTGGAACCTCAGCTTTAAGCGTCCCTCTAATTTACAAGCCCCACAAGCCAACCCGTGTGTGCAAAGCCAAGCTACAGCTATGCCTGTTTTGATTAAAACAGTCTTTGAACTGACTAGAAATGCAGCGGGGGGAAAAGCACGTAGGGAGGTGCTGTGTCTATTTGCTCTTGTAAAAACTTTCTGAAGTATCATGTTGGTTTTTCCACAGTACTCTTACAGGCCTTTTCCACGTATTCCTCCCCATTTTTTCCACAAATCTCTCTTTTTTTTTTCCCCACCCCTCAAAAAAAAAAAAAAACCAACCAAAAGAGATGTATCAGTAAATCAGAACAACTTGGCTAAACTTGTCCAACCATGAACCCTGGGGAACAGGTGTAGCACGCACTTTTGCCATACATTTCTTTCTGCTTCTCATATTTTTGGCTCAATTGCACTGGTATTTTTATTAGAGGCATATTTCATCCCTTTTCAATAGCAAAATAAAAAGGTACTCAGTATTTAGTTTGATAGTTCTGGAAACTATTTAGCAGAAATGCTGACTCATGAACATGCATTTCCTTTTTTACTTGAAGCAAAGAAATTAAATACTGCAGACTCGACTCTGCAGCAAAACCCCAGATAAGCTGGGGGAGAGTGAAGCTGCATTAGGCTGTAACACGCTAATGGGCTTTCATGATTCAGCCAAGCCTTTCCCTGTTCTTCTCTCAATTTGTCTTGCTGCAGTTCTTAAGCACGCTTGTGTATTTGCTAGATGGGGAGGGCAGCTTGAGAGGAATCTCTGCATTCAGAATATGCCAATTAAATTCACCGTTACACATCTCTGCAACTAACCACAGTTAAATGAGCTACAATTAGCTGCAGTTAAATGAAACACGGGGTTTTCCTGTGGTTTTTGGGCCTTGCTTTTTTATGACAGTGAAATTTTGTTGTCAGGTTTGTATTTTATTTGATATTTCTTGCCTTCTTTTCAGAAAACCTTATTTCCCACTCCTATCCCTAGCCCTGCATGGAAAGAAAGGCCACTAAGGGTTTAAAATAATGGGGTTTTTTTCCCCCCTTGCTCTTACAGCTAACGACAAGTAAAATATATACTGCTGTTTACATATCACAAAGCTTTCACTAAAATACATTTAGTTTCCTAAGGGAAGATTTTCTGTCAAAGTTCTCACTTCTGATGGTTTGGAGTGGGTGCTTCGTGTTTGGGATTTGTTTTGGGGTTTTTTGGTTTGGTTTTGTTTTTGGTTTTTTTTTTTTTTCCAAAAATCCCTGATCACTAGCAAACAAACCAAAGCACTCACGTACGCCAAAGAAAACAAGTACAAAAGCAGTAAGAGATTTTATGGGTAGTCCTGTGGAGGTAAGGAAGGTGACAGCAGCATAAAAGGTGAATTCATCCTCTTCCTTCATGCCTCTCTGCTATCAGTTAATTATCTGAGGAAGGAACAGGCTGATGTTCTGATACCTTACAAAAATAGAAATGTAATACCTTGTTTTAAGATGTGCTCTCAGAACACATTACAGGGTTGTGTTCAAAGCAAAGAACAGCGCTGGAGTGAGGGAGAGCAATGCTGACACCAAGTGGAAGCCAACGCTGCGACGCTCAGAGCTGCCAGTCTTAGCTTTATCATCATCATCATGGCTTGGCTTCGCAGACGAAGATTTGGGAAGGGCTTTACCCGCGCTTACTGCAAGCGCGCTGATGGCTGAAAAGGCCAATGCGGGATAGGCAAGACCGGCTGCAAAGAGCACAGCGGAAGGTCTCCTTGGGTGGTATAGTCAAGGCACTTTTGTGGCAAGTGTCACAAACATCAGAGGAAGTCCACACAGCTCCTCTGAAAGCAGGACTCTGTGTTGTCCTAACGTGTACACTACCCAATTACTTGCCATCCTCTTCCTTTAAGCACGGCTGATCTCAGGGAGCAGAGCGACCAGTCAGGTATTACTCTCCTGCACAAACTGCAGATAAAGCTCCTCTAATGTACATAAACTCGGTGAGCCTGACCATGGGTGGAGCTTTTGATGCACTCTGTTCACAGCAGAACTGAAAATGGGTGCTCACAGACTGAGAAGTAAGAAAGGCAAGTCTCCACTAAGGTGGTTTCAGAGGGTGGTGGGAGAAAGAGAGAAAAGTCAATAGCAGAACACACCACTAAGTCATAGAAAGGGGTTGAAGTGTGACAGCAGTGTCCCAGAGCACTCGTACAGCAAGTCAGCAGTAATCCCAGCAATGCTGGAGTACGCATGAACTCAGTGACATCCCCTCCAGAACACAGAGACCAGGCTGACTTGTCCAGGTTCCACATCTGCAGCAGGACAGAGCCTGCTATAGATCACAGGCACAGCACAGGAACAGCACCTCACTCTCTCCGTGCCCTGTTCCAAATCAGGTGCTGAAGGCCTGGGTGGAATAACGAGTACTCCAGTCACATCCTCTTTGGTCGTTTGAAGTCACACTTGGCTAGACTACAGCTGGCTTTATCACATCCTTGTGCCTACAGTCAATAAAATATTCCGCACTGTTTATCCAAAAGAAAAAAAATCTTTACAATCTCTGGACCACAATTTTTGTGGAGATCAAGGTCCTACTTTGATCCCTAATGTGCGGCATTTTTTTTATCCAGTCTTCTGGTTTGGGCAGCGCTCAAACACAACATTAAAACATAACATTTAATGAATCCATGTCTTGCTAGGTTTACCAAGGTTAAGGAAAAGAGTTTTTCTGTGGAATGGGAAATAATACAAAGCCTTTCTATAACGTAAAAGCAATTCCTACAGGAACACTGACAAACTCCTGGCAGGTACACACAGGATTTGTTATATTCATATGTTCACATCTAAACCAAACTAACAGTTACCATTGCTAAGCGAAGAAAAGAGAGCCAGTCATCAAGACCTGTACCGGTTTAAACTCAGAAAAATTGTTAAGAGCCACAAACAGAAACCGGAACTATGTTCCCCTATCCAAGAAAAATTATTCTGACAAGACAACTGAGTCTAACCTGGAAATTTTGGTTTACTAGATCATGAGATAACATCTGGTTTTTTGGTTGTTCATTTGTTCTGAAAGTTTTCAGCTAATTGCACATGCATTGCCATGGGATTGTCAAAGGAAAACATCAGATAATTATTGCTGCCTTCCAAATTGAGGACAATCCTTTTGGGAGACCACTGTTCTTTTTTATGGCAATTTCAGAAGAGAGTGACGCATTCCTCCCCCACACCCCAAACAGGTTAAATGCTGAAACTCCCATTTCCTCTTTGGAAATGGCTAAAATTCTGAGACTAAACTCTCCAGACCGCAGAAGCCTTCCCAACAAAACCATCATTAGAGTAGATAAAGTCTCCATGAAATATTTCACTGCACTGTTTCAGCCAACTCCAAAGCACGCTGCAGTTTCAGACATTCACTCTGAGGTGTCTGCGGTCAGCCTGCGGGTCCAGGACCCAGCCCAGCTCCACTTCCCCAGCCCTCTGGACTCTGCAAACCCTTTCTAATGGGGTTTCAGGATTGCAGTGAGCAGCTACGTGGGATCCAATCGATCAGCAATAACTTGCTGGTATCTAGTGAAGCGTGCATAAAAGCACAAAGGAAGAAAACAAGAAATGAGATGCATTTAGGGTTTTGTTCTAATTAATCCCTTGCTGTGATGGAGATATAGTGGACAAAGTTGTGCTTTTGTTTGCTTGCAAGGCAAAGGTATCGTGTGATTCAGGATTTACCCACAACTTCTGTACAAAAAGGAGATGCAAAAAAACCCATTCTTGGACTAGATGCAAAAAAAATTCCATAGTTAACTTTTATCTAGAATGTAATATTCAGAAATGATGAGGGCAAACAGCATGGCAAATGGCTGGTAGCAAGGTCTGGTTCCTAGTTTAATTATGCTATAGAAGTTAGGCTAATCTTGCATCCCTCCAACACCGCTTCAGGTTAAACACAGTTGTCTAGAGAGGCCTCAGGTCAAAACAAACACCACAGAGTCTCACCTCTTTAAAAAGAGTGATTTAGGGAAAAGCAGTTTAGTACCAATGCAGTTTGCAAGCTAGGACAGAAGGTTGTAGGACAATTTCAAATGCTAGAGGACTCTTGGGGGTGCGGGGGTAATTTAAAAAAAAAATTTAAAAATTGGTAAAATTTTATAGCATTTCAACACTGTTTTAAGGAACATAGTAATAATCTTTAAAAATGTGCAACATACAATGGCCGGGAAAAACGACACCCTAAAATACATATTAGCTTGGCTATTTAAACCACTATCTTTAGATTAAATAGGTGGCTGTGATTAGTTTACTATCCAGGCCAGAATAAAAGTTCCGAACTCTTAGACTGGTGCCTTTCAAAAAACTTGCAAATTCTTCTCCTGCTCTGTCAGCCTGAATGATACTGCAGAGGTAGAGTAAGCGGGATGTCTCCTGGTACTTCAAGATCCTAAGAGCTGCACTCAGGAACAATCAGTCTTGCCCATCTCTGCCTGCGAACACCCCAAGTGAAGGTTCAGCCTATGTCAGCTGTATGCCACGTCTGCCAGATTGCTACAGCTTTAATTTGTTAAAGCTCAGTTTATCAGGGTTACATTGAACATTGATGGGGGGGAAAAGGCGGCACAACAACAACCACCAACCCCAGCATGAAGTAGTCCAAAAGCAAGTATCTGTGTAAATGCTTAAAGTTATTTCATAAGAAACGGCCAATAAAAGCAAGTTTTATTTCCAGGAAGGAACAAGGAATCCGAGCCAGATCTGCCCTTGCACTTTTTGCTTGTTTCGCTGGAACTAGAACATGCACTTTTAATATGTTTAGTTTGTAAACCTAACTTGGATGTTTCCAGTTTAGTGGACTTTGAGCAATTGTTGTATTATGAAAGATGAAGGGTACCTATCCAGTGTGCTGGATTTCCTGCCAGAAATCACAAACCCAAGAACAACCACAGAGTGCTGAATTCCCTTCTCGGCCACAGATGGGATTTCTTCCCTAAGCTTACCTCGAAGTGGGAGAGTGACTCGTGGCCATGCCTCGGCTGAGGTTATATTAAATAACTTGAAAGGCTCTTTTCAGCAGAATTCTTTCCCACATCACCACAAGCCCAGACAGACAGTGACATTCTGCAGAATTACAGCGAGTGAAGCTGCTTTTAAAACAAGAGCACTGCGATAGAAAGCCAGGTTTCCTGGCTTCTCTAAGACCTTTCCAGTTTCCTTGAAGCTGCTGATGCTTCTAGTTGAGTAAGTTGAAGCAAATCTAATAAGATAGCAAAGACTTTTGATCTTGCATGCTCATTTGAGTACAGGTTGCAGGAGTTCTCGAAGTGGTTAGTGACATGGGACATCTTCAGAGGGGAAGGAGAGCTGGAGGCATGGCTCCACCACTCTTTGTGAAAAACAATCCCAGGTTTAGATTTGGGGCCAGAAATATTTCAGAAACACCCTTGTATCAGTGTATTCTGTTCTCTCACAGCTGTGCAGGATTTATTTTAGAAGAGAGGTTCTAAGGAATGTTACAGTCTCCATATTCATGTTGGGAGATATACAATGCTCTAAATACTGAATCTGGTTTTGTGTGAGGTTTTTCTTAACAGAGACACTTGGAGAAAGAAGCCAGGAAATTAAGGAGTCACGAACGTGAGCAGCATGATCTACAATTACCTGCAACGCAAATCCCTTTCATTATCCTTCACCTGACCTGGCACTGCTGTCAATCCAGCCATGAACCGCAGGGCTGGGTGGTACCTGCACACTGCAGTATTAAACAGCAGGTTTTTCTAAAAATCAATTTCAAGTTAAGCAGCAACAAGACATCACATCACGAACTGAAAACAAAACTTATATTGACCCTCTCCCTAACCCAGCATTTGTCTATCCTGTTTCTTCCACCAGGAGGTTATTGACAAAAAAAAAAGGAAAAAAAAAGAATCAAAGCACTAACAATGTTTTAGAAAACAACATGCCCAAGGAGAGGCTGAGACATATACAGTGAGTTCTGGAAAGGTGAGAGGGTTTTCACCCTTCTGGTTTTGCTTTCCTGCATTGCCAATGTACAGCCACAAGATAAAGTGCTTCACTCAAGGAAAAATACAGTGGCTTTGATCTAACAAAGCTTGGTGTTAGGATATTTAAAGTGGAACAGCTTGGAGTTTTATTCTTGACCTTTTACTTTCGCACTTGCATATTTTTCAACATCAGAATTTTAAACACTCGTGTTTCCCCTCCAGTTTCAGCATATTATGAATATTTATATTGCTGTCAACACGCTATAGTCATTAATTATGCTAGGGATAAGCAAATATATATCCCTTTGTATGTTCCAACCGAATGAAGCACTTTTGCTTACTTGCTGAATCAATTCACGTAACTTCCGTACCTGAAGGCCATCTGCTTGTCTCTGTGAGATGCGAGGGTTCAGGTCAACAAAAAGCATCTCGTGGTGTTGAAGCAAGTACAGCAGGAGGCCATTGTAAAGCCTTTGCTCCTCACAAGCCAGGGGTCCCACAGGGATCCTATAGGAAGGGGAGGTGGATTAAGTTTAGGAGCTCTCAGATCAGGGGCTAATGACAAGGCACACAGGGAACCCCCGCCCCCGGTACCCAAGATAATTCAGCAAAGCAGCCAGCTGGCCAACTGGGTAAAACGGAGCTCCCACCTCGTTTCCAACAAGCAAGTGTTGGAACAGGAGCCAGCTTAATTTGGGGGGTTCCCAACACCAGAAGCCTCACAGTGATGGAGCCCCAGTTTGCTGCAACAGTTCACAAGACAATGAATCTTTATTTAGCACAGCAAAATACTGGAACCTGACAGTAACTCACACATGACGTCCCTAAAATCAAAAACAAAGAGGACAAAAAGCCCCAGAAATCTGCCATCGCAGTAGTTGAACTTGTACTATCTGCGCAAGTAGACTAAGTTAGAGTCATTTAAGTAAAGTCAGGGGTTCTTGATATGGGATTCTCATCTCATTCCCTGAAGGCACTGTCTATTCCCCCCATGAACTATCTGGAAGCTTGGAGGACATTTACATCAAAGCTGTTGCCTTAATCCAGCTTCTCCGGCCACACTGCACCAACTCAGTTCCACCCAGCACAACGTTAATGTTTAAACAAGAAATTCATAAACTTGGGAGACTAACACGGAGCACCCCCACACACAGAGCTCTCCTCTGTTTGCCAAACCAGCGCATTCATCATTCTTTTGTGACTTTACAGCACAAACAGACGTACTAGGCCCAGCCCAACTGCTTTCATTCACCTGCTTCTTTTGTAAACGCACTGTTGCTTCTGTAAGAACTTGTGTTCGTGCTCCCTTTGAGAGAAAGGAGCTTTTACCACTTATAAGCAGAGTTGTAGCCAGGTACAACGCAGACAGGTTTACAGGATATACTACTGCGTCATCACTTCTTTCTACAGGGTTAGCTAACGTTGCTGCTTCTTGAATTCCTATTCTTCTCAGGACAGACTCAATTTCCCCACCACAAGCCAGCCTACAGGTAAAACCTCATTGACTGAGCAACAGCCTTTCTGCATACAACAATCCGAAGAGATTATTCGTCGCTTACCCAAACATTAACCTTCTCAACTCAACCCCACAAGCTGGTGTTTTAGTCTTTTGCCTTCTTTTTCACCTTCTTTAACTTAGACATATTTCCCCGAATCCACCTCTACCAGCTGTTAACTCCTTCCTAGCAAGGAGTACTCCACAAGTTGTTCATGAAGATAAGCAGCTCTCACACTGCTTACTGAGTCCCACTTTCCCTCACCAGCAGCCTGAGTTTTGGGTGCCCAGTTCTCATTTCATTTTAAACCAAATCTGAGCTATACTCTGAGATGCAACCCCACAGCTCACTCCGAACATCAGTGTCTGCTCATCCGGGGATATCACGAGTGGCAACAGATGTTTACTCCAAATATAGAAAATACATTTTTAGTTTTCTCTGCAGCCACTTTCCACAATGACTTCCAATTGATTTTGGAAAATAATCGCTTCCTGCCTTTTCAGATGCTTCTGCTGCCAGCAGAAACTATATTATCAGGCTGACAACAGTGGAACCATGTTCACATACTGCTAAACGCAGCAGAAAGAGCACAGCCCCTGAACTACATTCTGCACTTCGCCAGAAAAGCCCTGTAATCAGTTGTAGTGCAAGTCAAACGTGGCAGAACATTCACTACAAATAACAAATAATTAAAAAGATCATCAGGAGTCAGCGACCGGTTCTCTGGAGTCTAAACCTTCCAAAGTTGCTTTGCCACAAAGTGCGAGCTGGAAAATCCATGCAGCCCCTGGCCTTGCCTTTGTTCAGGAGACCTGCCAAGGTTCCCTCTGTTGGCAAAGGCTTGCTGCAAATTTACAGAAAGAATGAGTCAAAGCAAGTAGAAGCAAACAGCTGCTTGGCTACTATCCTTGTGCAAGACTTACTTACGGAGGGTATAGCAGAAATCTCTTTACCGATTTGAGGCAGAAAGTACCCATAGAAATTAAGGCACATCTGTTGAATCTCTGATTAAAAATGAAGCAACACATTCTCCTTGGCATTTACAGAGACTTAGCAGGACATGGAACAGCTCACAAGAAGATGGATGAACAGCAACAGAAATAAATAGCTTGGAGGACAAGCAGAAAATGAAAAAATTCAACAGTAGATGTTGATAGAAGAGTGGAGCTTCACAAAGAGAGTCCAGGGAGTAGCCAGCCCAACACTTGATCCATGAGTTATATGTTTGGTTCCCTTACCTACAAGGAGGTGGGGACATGAAAGCTGCATCATGCATATTTTAAGACTGAAGCCTTAAAAAATCAGAAGCAGATGCCAAAGTCAACAATCTAAAAGAAAAGCTGTGTGAAAAGTGTTGGCAGAGCAACTTAACAGCAGTGAGGTCAGGTTAACTCAGTCACACGGGCGGAAAATGGTACGCGTGAGGAAAGCCAGTGGAACAAATCAGCCAGAGCGGGTTTGCAGAGGAGACTAAGACTTCTCCTGAGATTTTACCACCTTTTCTTATTCCCGCCTTGAGCAGGGACAGCAAGCATAGGTACTAATAATACGCCAGAATTCCTCCAAAACAAACATGATTTTAGTCAAATATTCAACATAAGCAGCACTAAAGCAAGAGGCTGCAACAAATTCAGAACAGAGACAGCTTATTTAACATTCAGCTTCCACACAAACACTGATACTAGTTCCTAGCATTTAAAATACATAATAGCAGTTTTCTGTGACCCTGTATCTAGAATATTGCAATATAATACCTGTGCTAAGGCTTCTATTTTTTGTGCTGCAATTACACAGTTACTAGTTGTGAACTATCTGCAGTTTAGGCTCACAAGGTGTAACAAGCGCAAGTTTTATATTCTAATTGTGTGTTCACAACTACTGAACAGTCCAACTCAGTCACTTCAGTGAAGCTGCAAGCACGGCAGGTCTCCACAAATAACAGTGTCAACAGATAGAGACAGGTGATGGCCACAGACAGAATTTACACTTGAATATAAATAGATGGAAAGTTTAAAGTAAGAAGGTTTACAACTGTTGCGGTTTGAGAAGGGGGGCATTT
>NW_010431830.1:0-7844 GCF_000710305.1 Buceros rhinoceros silvestris
GCCCCGCGCTGCAGCCGCCGCGCTGCCGCCCATCCCGGGAGAGGCTCCCGACCGCTCGTCCCGGGGAGCCGACGGTAAATCGTCGTGTCCCTCCCGGCCGTGGACAGCCCGCGCGTTAAATTAACAGCCCCGGCTCTTCCTTAACGGTGAAATAGCGCAGATAATTGCGGGTGTTCCCACTGTCCACATAAATGTCTAATCCTTTCTGGAACCCTACTAAGCTCGTGGCCTCAATTAAATCTTGAGGCAGTAAATGCGACAGGTTAATCATAGGGCTTGTTTCTGAAAACCCAAGTGGCCTCAGTTAATTTTCAATGTGGCATCTTCCCATCTCAATATCTTCTTGAGAAAGGGCAGAGGAGCAACCAGCGTCTGCTTTGATGCTATTCAATATTTTGATACAGTCTTTATTAGGTTTCGTTCTTTAATTAGCCCAGTTATTAGTTGGCCCAGACTTTTCAGCCTCCCCTCACATGAAAACTTTCCCCTGAATCCAGCTTGTGGATAATAAACTCTCACCTTATCAGGTGAAGTGCCCATCATATTTAACCCAGTCTCACTAGTGCCAGGGATCACACTGAAATACTTCAGCCCTGCTGACCCAAACATTGGCACTGTCAGGCCTTATGTATCCCATATGGTCGGCTCAGATGTGCAGTCCTTCCTTTCCTGCGCTTATTCAAGCCATATAATCATCCTTGTACCATCACACAGGATCATCTAAACTCCATTTTAAGTGTAATGCTGAGCCAGCTCCTCCTGTTTAAAGAGGAAAAGTCACTTTGATTATGCTCCTTGCTCGCAGTTTGTGTTTGGTTGCTCCAGTGTTCATCTGCAGCTCAGTGTTTACGTAGATACAGAACCTGTACATCAAAGATTAAAGATTAAACAGAAAGATGTTCCAGGAATGTTACACACAAATAGATGGCCTCAGTGTAGTCTGATTCATCCAGACTAATTTTTTCAGTCTTCTGACTTCATGTGATTTGCCCAAGAATGTTCTCACTTGTCCAAGCACCATCAACACTGACAGCACCAAGTCCTCACCCCATGACTCCATGCCCTCCTGTTGGCACCTGACCCAAGGAGTCTCAGACAATTATGAGGAATAAGAGTTGGAGCTTTTCTGAGCCTGCAGGGAAGAGGTATCTGGTTTCTACTGGAAAACCCTGAGAACTGGGTAGTTCTGAAATCATGCTCCAAAACTGATCTTCTGACTCACTGCATAGTGAATCACTTGACCTGACTCCACAGGAGCACCAGGACCCACAATGATGCACTGTCCAGATCTCCTTCAGGGGCTCAGCTCACCACAGCCTCCCAACATCAGCAGTCACATCCAGCCTGAAAACCACTGTCCAAAAGCCTCTTGATCCATGCAGTGCAGTCTCCTCCCTTACACCAGGTGAGTCATGGTCATAGATGGTGGTGTGCTGGATGTGTCCTCTCATTCTCCATCATGAAGGACAGCAAAAGTGCCAGAATGAGTCTAGGATAATGGAATAAATTTAAGTAATATTTAGAACACGTCCACTCCATAATAATCCCTAGTGACAGTGTATCCCATAGTAACGCACCAACTCTCTGAATGGGCTGGAGCACGTGCGAGTCCAGTTGCAAAAAATCTGCTTGTAAACAAGCGGCAATGAACACACAGTTTGACCTGAGCGTAACAAAGTCCTAATGTCCCTGGGGTACTTCCTGCTTTCTAATCTCTACAGGGTTGATCTACAGCCCATCTCTGCTGTACACATCCAGGATGGCACGTCCATCTAGCTGTTCATGGGACTGGCATCTCTACGTACTTCTACTGTTGAAAGAAAGAAGGAAGGGGTTTGGAAACCTGACTCAAGTCCTCAACTTGAAAAGCACTGGGCAAAATATAAGAGGGTGACATTCCAGAAACATATACACGACACAGGCATTTAGGAGTTACAGCAGCACAGGGACATGGCTCAGATCTTTTGTGTTCTTCCACAGGACTTTGTCATTTAATGGGCCACGCTCCACCCACAAACCCATTTTCAAAAGCCTTCGGTAGCTTTGATCTTTTCTGTATTTCAAATAAAGGCTTAAACCAGCACATCCAGCTCATGAAGGACCTGACCTGCACAGACTGAGGCACTGTTGTCTCCTCATTTCGGGAGACAAATGACTCACAGGAGCCCTGCACCCACCAGGCTTTGCCAAGTTACATGCATTTCTTGCAGCAGCCTTCCATTTTCCAGCTCATCTGTTATACCTACGGTGAAACGCCATTTACAATGAGACTCTTCTATCTTCCTTAAATTCACGGAACTTTGCTTCATCAGAGAGGGCTGAAACACTGTGATCAATGATCTCAGCTGGCAGTTAGTTTCTTCTAACAAAGGCCTGCCCCTCCATGTGGTGTCCATCTGTGGGTGGCCTGTTGCTACCTAAGAGCGTTAGCCTTGTTGAAGAGTGGTCCAAGAAATGTAACCCCAGCCTGGTGAAAGGCTAATTCAAGGTCTGCTAAACATACCTTGTGTAGTGTTGGGGAAGTCACCGGACTCCTGAGTTTTCATGTAATTAATGGTACAACTGGAATGTGCAAAAGTATCAAGGTAGTTGTTGGGAAAAAAAATCTCTTCTCTCAGTGGCTGCATTCTCCAATGGTAAAAATGAAAGATCTCACCCCACCTCGCAGGGCTGCGGTGAAGAGAAACTCACTGATACCTGTGACACTATGGTGATGGAGATTCTTCTGATTTTTGGCTATTTTCTTCACTGGGGGGCTTTATTAATGTTAAAAACATTCACAAAGGAAAAAAAATACAAATCTTTATCGGTATATTTCCATTAAATATTCAGAACATCACCATTATTTTTAGCTGTGTTAAAAACATCGTGTATTTCAGAGCGGGATCGCTTCTCCAACTTTATTAATAATTCCCTATTGTGAACCAGAAGAGTATCATTTTCCTCACACCTTTAGGGAACAAACAATTTTCCCATTTTCTACGACACTAATATACTTTTAATGGCTGTAAATTGTGCACACATAAGAAGTGAAAGATTCCTATCATTTCAATCTACATGAAAGTTTCAGCTGCAGCATTTACCTTATTCTGACTCACTGATTTTAAAATTACATGAATGCCCCCACAGATCTTTTGAATTACAGTAAGATACAGCTTCTGGTTTAAAGTGTGAGCTTAGCCTCCTGAGGTTGGAAAAATTAATACTGTACAAACCCAGATCCCAGCATTTTTTCCACATTGAAACGAGCATTTCTTGAGAAAATTGGCGTGGTACCCACACCCCACGTGTATCAAATGACCTGATTTGGAGCAGGACTTTGACATCAGGCAGCCTATTGCCATGTGCCACACCAGGAGCAAGGGGAGCTGAATCAGAGATGGGGGAAGGGTTGACTGAACGCATCAACAGCAGCAAAGGAGAAAGCAGCAGCTGGGATGAGATTCAGGGCTACACCAGTTCTTCTTAAGACCATTTTCATGTTGCAGTGTAAAATCCACACCCTTTGTAAGAACTTACAGTGCAGGCAGGGGCCAATTTAGTGTTTCCCTGTCTGTGACAGCAGATCTACTGCTGCGGTCTACAGCCCAACATTAGCACATTTCCATCTCTGCTGGCTTTCTGCGACCTAATGATGAGACACTGACAGTTATTAATCGTATTACTAGTAACCAGAATAAATGCACAGGAATGGCCCACCCTAGGATTTTTCTGTTAGCAAGAAAGACCTTGTTGGAGAGAACATGCAGCTGCATGAGCAGTTACAGCAGTATGGACAGCGTGTCACCACTGAGTCTCAAACCTCTGGTTTCCAAAACTTCTGCTAACACCCTCCTCCAGCCTCCATCATTGTGGACTAACCCACACCCAAAATGAAGAAAGCAGGCACAGGTTATTTGCATTCAATGCTCGAAGGCTGTGCTTCTGCATTGAACCTGTGTCCTTTTATTAAAGGTCATTCATCAAGTGCAATGTCAAAACACAACTTGTCTTCTAACCTGGTGGTACAATACGTCCCAGATGTACCTAGGAAGAGAGCATGCTCCGTTTTGTAGAGGGGAAAAAAGAGACGGAGGCAGATGTCACCACGCAGCAGATAAATTCAGAAGATATGGCTTCTGGAGGAGAACAATACATTCATAATACAATTATGGCAGAACGGGAAAAAGACTGATAAACTAAATAGCCTTAACTCACTCCTCAAGTTCTAAGTGGTGATGTGTTCACTGGTTTAACTTTCCACCAAGATTACAGCTGTGTGACACTGGAGCCTATGAATTTAGATAGCTCATTGGTTGTAGGAGACTAAACACGTACCCCTATCAAGTATGTTTTCAGATCCCTCACACATGAGGAGAATTCAGGTAGAGTATCATGTGCTACTGCCGCCCGGAGTCTCTGACACAACTCTGAATTTCTATTACAGCTTTTATACATAACTTTCAGACTTCATTAATTCTGGCGGAATTATGATTCGTCTTTCACTTTTTTAAGGTTATGTGTGACAAAAAAATTATGCTTTCAATTTGTAAAACCAAATACCTATGTGGGACCTGTCGCCACCAACAGAAGCTCCAAACAATCACACTGATGGGGTTAATTGGCATTTTAAAATAAATCACTGCCTCCAGATTGATTTATTTTCCCCCCTCTCTTTACACAACATTACTGCGTTTCTCTATAATTATTCAATGCTAAGTTCATGGTTTTGAAGCAGACGACTGCAGACTTAGGAAATGGTGTTTGATTTGTTGCCATGGAAACATCTTGCTGTAGATGTACTCTAATCCCATGACAACTCTGTCTCTTAAGAACCATTTTTTCTGACATAATAAAAATCTGATCAAGGTCAGATTTAATAACAATCTCAGTTCCCAGACTTTATTTCATAAAGGTTTAGCGGAGTTATTTTTTTCCGAAGGGATTCTCTGGAAACTTAGTTTGTTTTCTTAGCTGGATTGGAATTTATTTCCTAAAATACATAAACCTGGTGTGGTGTCATGTTAATTTACAGTGCACCTTTTGTTACGGTGTAATTACACCATTAAAAGAAAGTTACTTATAATCGTTTATATCGTCTTGACAGATGTTAACATTTTACATAACATTGTTCCCACTAATACATACGTTTGGGATATCAATAACACTTATCGTTTCCTAACAACTGCTGTTTACATAGTAGCAAATGCCAGTGTTGCTTTAACTTTCATTAAGCTCCACGTTTTGTACTGTAATGTTTTTCTGAACTATTTATCACAGACTCATTCAAACCTGTAGGACTGGATACAAGTGCCAATTCTTTATGTGTGCCACCAGAAAACAAAACCAAGGTTCGTACAGAGTCATATTAACACCAAAAAAATTGTCTTGGCATTGCAGAACTTGTCAAGAATTCAGGTATGAGTATGTTTTTCTCCCTCCTTGGCATGACTCCTTAATTGCACCATAATCTTTTGCATCTCAATATCCATATTTCTTCTTATTCCCTCAAGGACAGCTTCACACATATGGATGATCTTTCTGTCTGCATCTTCTTAACGATCCGACACTGGACTATTTGATCTGCTCTGGAAATTGATATCACATCCTCGTAACTGGCACTCGCCGACCTGTGTAACAGCACTGGTTTGGGGCTGCTCACAGGCCACAGTGGATTATGCAAGATGCTGTGCAAGATGTGTAGCAGAACCTCCTCATCTCAAAAGGACAGATAATGCTTTCTGCCCAGTAGAGTCATTGGCAATCAAGTTCAAGCAGTGAAGTATGATGACAGACAATTTCTGGGACCATTGTAAAAATGTAAGGAGTTTCTTCAGCAAACGCTGATACTGTCATGCAATGCTACTATCAAGGTACACGAAACCACAGAGACCATCATTTCCAGGATTGTTACAGATTTTGCGCATTATTAACTTGTTCAAAAAGAACAGCTTTTCCATAGTGATTTTCAAGGGTGACACCACAGGCAGAATATAAACCCTTCTTAAGTCCAGAAAAAAACCTGAGCTACATCTGTTCTTTGACATTACAGGTGATAAAGCATCACTTTGATGGCTCAGCTGAGATCAGAGGTACCACATAGACACATACTAAGATACAGCATCTGCCCTGCAGAGCTTTCATTTTAAGTACCATAAGACAGAGAGAAAAAGGACTTATTCGTATTCCTGTGCTACAGGTCAGGAAGCTGAACCCTGGGCTTTAAGTACAAGACCGACCTTCTTTTTGCATTATCAGTATAAACAAGGATTATTGACAGTATTATTGTGACCAAATAAGAAAAGCTGAGACAGCTTCAGTGAAGATTATATTGTGAAATACAGATTATTTAAAGCATACATGTTTGGCCCATAGGCACGGAGACAGAAAATACCCACTGATATTACCTGCTGCCGAACTTTGAGGTACGGATCACAAACCTCGTGGCCTTTCTGCTGGATGTTGTAAACACACATACATTTACAGACACCAAAAGATGGTTTCTGCTCTGGAAAACAAAGGGTCCCGTGAGGTTACAGCTGCAAGATCCATGCATCAGTAAACACGGCATCAGTGTGCTGTCAGTCTTTCAGTTGCCAGGTGAGAATGCAATATAACAGAGAAGGCCACCCCGGCAAAGGCGACAGCAAATCCCGTTCACCCAGGCTGCCCTGCCATCTTCTTCAGTGGAGTCGGCTAAAGGGTTTGTGCTCTTCTCCATGCTTACCTTCAAACCTAAAGAAGTTTGTAGTGAGCTATCACAGTGAGTGGACCAATAGCCTACAATAGCTACATGCTGCACAAACACAGAACAAGAGGACGCTATGGACACTAGCTCAGAAGTTGCTTCTGCCTTGAAGGTGATTGATGGCTATTTTTCTTCTTAATCTGCTCCCTAATCTACCCTGTTAAACACTAGACCTTGATCCCCAACTACCAAGAACAAGTTACAGACAGAAGCATCAATGCCAAATATTGGCTGATTTTCTATTATCTCCTCTTGGAAGGAATGTTAATCCTTGGTTGTTTTTACTCAATTGTTTTCTACTGAAAAATAAAAATTACCTGAAGAAATCTGTGTGAGTTTTTGGGGGTTGAGTTTGGGTTTCCCGGGTTTGGTGAGTTTGATTTTTTGTTTTGTTGGTTTTATTTTTGGGAGGGGGTGATAGGATGAAGTGCAAGAAAGGAAGGGATTTCAGAGCTCAGATTTGGAGCACTAGTAAAAGCAAAGTTGCCTTGACAACTGTAGCCGTCTTTACATAGTAATTCTCTTCGCAGAGTAGAAGGCTGGTTTAATTCCCCATTTTTCCTCCCTGTCTGCAAGAAGCTCCCTTCACACTCCCAGGTAAGGTTCTGTCGTATACACACTGTCTTTCCTCCAGTGCATACCCAGGGAACAGCCTGATCTCATTGACCAAATCTAGAGTTTTAAAAGCATTTGACTTGTAAAAGCATTTCATATTAAGATTTTCAGATTTAATTGACAGATATTCAATTTCAAAGTCCTACTCTTCTCTTCATAAATTGCTAATAGTCTTTTATCCGAAACAGAGCTAACCTAATAGACAGATGAAACTTTGTTGTCATTTCAGCTGCTCAGGGCTCTGGGCTGTATATAATTGCTCTCTTCATTTTACAGTTCTTCTGCTTCAGATTAAACTTTTTCAGGATGTCGCAACGCCAAAACACGCATTCGAACCGGAAATCAGCATCAAAGGTAACGGGCGCACAGGCATCTTTGATGCTTTGAAACCGGAGGAAGAGAAGTCACTGTTTAATTTACAGCAGTTATTGCAGAGGAACAGAGGCGGGGAAGCTGCAGAAAGCCGTGACAGACGGGTACAAAGGGGAGCTCGGCGCCGCTC
>NW_010431831.1:0-4557 GCF_000710305.1 Buceros rhinoceros silvestris
CTATTAGCCTCGCTTAATTCAATGATGGGCACAAAGTGCAAGGCTCCGGTCCCCCGGGGGCTCTGCCGAGATAGCGATCGCTGGCGGCACCGAGCGCCCTCACACCGCCACTCGCTGCGTTAGTTTCGAGGCTCTCCGGGGGCGGTAGAGTGGGCTCCGCCGGGATCCCTCGAAGTAATGCCCTTACGGAGGCAGCAGTGCTGAGTTTCGTATGCAAATGCAAAGGCTCTGGCTGCAAGCTCGGCGGAGCCGTGTTTAATGAATAAACAGCACTGCACACCCCTTGCTTCATGATGAAAGGCAGAGTCACAACGAGACGAGGCCGAACCCTCCCCGTCTGCGCTCGCTGCCCCACACTCACGGCGCTGCCATCGGGCCTCCAGCTCCTAATTGCTGCCAGCCCTTCCCCTGCTTTTCTGCTCCTGACACTCAAGGCTATACGAGGATGCGAAAGTGTTGCAACACCCAGGATGCCAGAAGTTTCACTGCAGCCGTTTTTTTTTTTTTTCCGAGGTTATGAAAAACCTACGTTTGGGCTTGAAGTGGCACGGAGCTAACAGCAACTCGTTGGAAACCTGGGTGCAGCTGCAGGCTCCATCCCTCTGGGTCCACACCACTCGCATGGCCTAGGATGCACCAGATGGCTCAGCAAGTTTCTGCTCCCCTCCATGCAGACCCTCCAGGGTCTTCCACGCTGCTGTCAGGTCCACGCAGCATCAACAGGCCCGTGAGCCAGAGCCGTTAGCAAATACTCACTCTATTCTCCTTCCAACAATTCCTTTCAAATAAACAGCAGTTGGGAATAGAAGCACAAGGTGATGTTCCACCTCTGACACAGCTCCTGCGGGTCATGATTAGCTTGGACAGCTTTTCTTCACGTGTTGGTCCTGAAAACAATGTGCATCATAGTTAAAATTTCTTTGCTAACTTAGTTTTCTCCTTCCTGTTCCCATTACGTTTTACAAGCCTTGATTTCTACAGCACTTGCACACTGACTGTTTCCCATTTATGGGCAAAATGCTTTAAATATTTGGGCCCGCAGCTAGTATTAAAGCTGCTGGATGATGTGTAGATAAGTTAATAGCAAAAATTACTTTAGAATTTTAATTCGAAGTGTTTTGTGAGCCGTTAAAGACATTATCAATTCAGGACATAATATCTTGTGACACAGACATTCCTCCCCTGAAAGAGAAAGGAGGAAATATGAAATCTGAGTTTGAGATAACTCCAGTTTATTTTGGCAGAGAGGAACAGACTGGATCTCCAGCTAATTAGTGCTGATGCCATCACACATTATAATGGTTTTACTGTGAGTCTTGCGATTTTCATATGTATATGATAGATGCACGTGTGCTGCACCGCAGTCTTTACACTTATGGTATACATATTTGCACTCCACCACAAAGTAATTTTCTAGTTCTTGTTTCTGTTTAGAAATTACAAAAGCAGGGAGATCAGCCAAGCCATATCTCCCACTCTGGCACCAGCTATCAGACACTCATTTGCAAACATACGAAAATATCATTCATAAGAACGTAGAATCGTTACAGCAACATGTGCAACCCTGTTTCTTCTGTTCCTAGCACTGGTGGCAAGCACATTTAGCAGATCTCATTTGTTACACGTGATACTGGCAGACTGGAAATGGCTTTTATTCTTGGAGCCACATTACTGCACTAAGTAACGTGAGAGACTCCCTGAGTATTATAAACATCCTGGCCGAGGGAACACGGACAGACTAACCAGAAGGCAATGTGTTTGAGATCAGGTTTGTGCAGCAAATTTCATTGACATCTGTCAAGTTTGAATTGTGAGGTACAATTTACTGTAAAAATTTGCTAATTCTGTATGGTACAGATGTTCTTGAAGTACCACAGGTGACGGAGGGGCAGCAGGGATCACTCCCCAGCCTTATTTCTCCCCAGAGCAACTAACTTAAAGACCCTTTGGGGAACTTGTGGAAAAACCCAGGGTGTCAGCAGGGTTCGCCTGACTTACCATGTCTTTGCCCTTGCTTGTACTCTGCTCACACAGTGAGCTGTGTGAGGATTGCGTGGGGTCCTCTGACAGACCATAACATAAACAAAATCATTCAGCTTCTGCAGGACTAATTTGCTTTTGTTTTAGAGGCAAGAGCAAACATGGCCGGATTGGCCTGTAAAAAAGGGACAGGAGACAGACCCAGCACAAAGCAATAGTAACAACATGTTCTGCAACCAGAAGGAATGTGGGATAATGACTACAAGGAACCATCAAGGAAAGCGTCAGGAGCCTGAGGCGACATGACGTGTCTCCAGCAGCCATGGGAGAGCAGCCTGAAGCCTCCCCTGGTATGGACTGCACAGCCCCACAGCACACAGGGCTGTTCCCTCCCACCAGATACGGTGAAGTCCTTGAAACCAACAGGAATGAAGGATCTGGTTGCAAAATCAGCCTCTGGGCACCTCTGGGAAAGGGACTGCTTCGTGAAACATCTCACAGGACCACGTTCCTCCCTGCATCAGCTCAAAACTTTGTCACAGATGCAAAACTTTGTCTTTAAGAAGGTGAAATTGCTACTCAAAAGAAGAGATCCATCCAAAGAGTCTTTGCGGGCCACTCAGATGCTGGTTTAGCTCTTTCGCTTCATTTCCCAAGCCAATAGTCACAGTGCCAAGTTTCTGACAAGAGGACTTAACAACAGAAGAATCCTTCTTACAGACCAAGTCAAACAAGCATCCAAGGTCCTGAAGTCCTAGGACTTCTATCAAGCAAGTAGCTGCTCGGCGCAGGGCCTTCTTTCCCTTACAATCACGTTCAAGAAAAAGCTTATTTTCCACCAGGAGCATGCGAGTAGTGCAGCTGTACAAGAGTCTCCCTTCCAATTTCAGCTAGTGAAATCCCTCTAATCAAATCCCAAACCACATCCACCATCTTCTCCAGAAGTCCCATGTGCTTGAGAGCCCCAGCACAGGCATGAGAAGTTTAGCTCTTTCCTAGCTCAAGGAGGAAACTAAGACAAGCCAAGACAGAGATCAACCTTGGCAGCATTTTCTGAGTACGTAACTTCGAATAAAGAGAAAACCTCCTCTCTGTCTTTGGGAACCCAGCTTCAGAAAATTCAACCTTCTCCCTTTGTATTGCTGTTTTCATGTATTTCCTTTCTCTTTTTCATATGAATTGCCATCAATGCCTGTCCTTGCCGCTCCTGCCTACCGTTCATGTGCCACCAGCAGTGTGCCTGCAAAACTGACTAAATTAAGTTAAAACCTCAGCCTGAAGGTGTCCTGATTGTAGAAACTAGCCCTAGAAAAACAGTTTGCAGTCCAAAGTAATTTCTTCATCTGGCAGCTTTGAACATTATGAATTCCTCACCCTTCTGTAAACTTGCCTGGCATGCTGGCAACTCACCACCATTTCCCCAAAATGTTTGGATGTAACCCTTCAGTCTGCCTGTACCAAACAGCTCCTGTATTAATGCAGTATTCTCCACTTGTTTGAATCTTCACACCAACAACAACCAATCTGACAAAAATAAAGTGGCTGACAGCTGAAATTTGGTGATCCGTTCTCCATTCACCTCTAGAGTCAAGGCATCACAGCAGCCCTGTCCTGGGGAAACCTGCATTCCTCGGAGAGCTGAGGATTTGCATACTGCTGGATTTGCATTTGCACGCTGGCGTTTGCCAGTACAACTGCGTAAGGTGCTGATTTCACTAGCAAGGAAAGCTTAGTACTGCTGCGTGGCAGTCATTTCATTCAGACTGGTGTCAAAAGCAACCTTTGCACACCATATCCATTCCTTTGCACACCACATCCATTCCTCTTTGCACCTTGCAAAATTGCTGGGAATTTCTCATGTGGAAATGATATGAAGTTAAAAGCATTGGGACTGTTTGAAGCATCTTTAGAGCAGTATTAGTCATAGTAGTATTGTTTTGTGAACTGCTCAACATTAGCCATCAAACAACTTTCTTTTTCCAGTTATTTTGCTAGCATTTTGGACATGACACACACAAGCTAATTCTCCTGATTTACCTTTATTTATGCCGATTATTGCCTTTAAAAAATAATTAAGGCTTAAGCTAGCATAGTTATGATCAACATAAAGCCCAGTGGGCAGGGAACATAATATGACTCTATGCAATTTCTTTGGCTTCCCATTTCTGGAGCTGGCCCTGGGTTTACTGAATCAAGTAGCCACTTCAGGAGTGAAGACTATGCAGAGCAGAAGCCTGCCTCCTTTCCCAGTCGCTCCCCTGTGCCAGACAGGCTGCCGAGCAAGTTCCCTCGGGTGAATGACTCCCAAGGCGCTTTATCCCCGGTAACTGGGGCAGTTCAAAGAGGAGGATGGAGGCGTGCTCACTACACCCCTGCTCACTTTCAGCAGCAATTAGCATGTCCCCAGTGAAACTCAGTTACCTGCAAACCGGAGGAGGGGAGCTGTCTTCTAGAGATGCTCGGTGATACCTGTTCTCATAAAAAAAATAGGAAACAAAGCTAGTGTCTGCTTCCCGGGATCACCTCTCCATGTGCCGTGATGTATCTACCAGGTAGAGAGTCTGCATCCCCCCCCCC
>NW_010431832.1:0-5652 GCF_000710305.1 Buceros rhinoceros silvestris
ATATGTATTTATATAATTTTCTGTAAAAAATATGTTTTTATATTTTATGTATCAGTATATGTAGATGAAATAAATATGTTAAATATTAATACTTGAAATATTAAAACATTTTCAATGTTTTGTGGCCTCAAAGCCCCATGTGAGGTTAGAGACATATTTGTTACAACTACTATTGGAACAACTACATATACCAGTATGTCTGAATAAAGCAATAGTGGGAGATGGGTGATCAGTGTAGATTTGGGATTGTTCTATGAGGTGGTTTATCGCTTTCTGTTAGTCATGTCTTTTAGTGTCTCCATACTTCCTTAGACACAGAATTGCTTTCAGTGTCCAAAGTGATATGGTGGCATAGTCAGTACAGTGATGATATTTTACGAATTTTTAGAAAATTATCACTTAACACAGTATCGATGGAAGGAAAAGATTTCTTGTAGCTGTCAAGCATGGGAATCCTAAAAGGTGCTATCATTGAACCAAAAATTGCTGTTAAATGTCAAAAATAAATGCAAGAAATAAGAAGTAGCCAAAGATTTTCTGGCGGACAGCTGAAAGGCAGAGGTGGATGCACCACCCCTAGCTCACTCATAGCATTTACTTGGTTTGAATTCAAAATGTTATCTGATTACTTTTTGCAGGAAGTGTAGGTTTGTGCTTTTTTAATTTTATTTTTCATTTACTGCTTTCCCTGTAATGATCGCTAAAGCCATTGGTCTAGAGAAATCAGGAGTGTGCCCAAAGTGGGATGTAGGGAGCTGGCATGTAAGACTGTACATAATGAGCACTGGGTTTAGTACAGGAGTACTTGATGACCCACAAAACCTGCTGAAGGTTAGCAGTAGTCCACTGAAAGTCAATTCCCTAACTCGAATCTAGAAGAAATGAAGGCATCTTTATTTGCGTTACATCAGACACTGCTACTCTTTCATAAGTGTGCGCTTAGTAGGACCACATAGCTCTCACTAGACAAAAATAAATTAATTTTGCTGTTTCATTCATTCATGCTTAATACTGCTTCTAGTTACTCTTGCAAGGTATGTCTTGATGAAATTAGACTATTCATTTTCATATATCATCATGTTGTGCATAAGGGTAGTATCTACCTATATAATGTTCACACACCTTTCTAGATATATGTAATGTTATTTTTATCTTTTTATGGTGGGGTGCCCATGGTTTGTGAAACTGTTTTTGCCAGGTGCTTGCTTACAGGAGAATATATTGACCCTGGGAGGGAATGACAAAATTGAAACTTGAATGCAAACCCTTTCTGATCAAATTCTGTTCATATGGAACGTTATGTCCTTCCTCCAACCACTGGTAACAAGTTGGGGCTCTTGTAAAGTGATGCTTCTGTACTGTCATTCTTTCACACTGCTATGTGAACACATCTGCGATTATTGATCTGCAGATATTGAAGCTACCTCTTTTCCCTATCCAGTCCCATATCAAAAAGATAGGAGCTCAATGAATTTTTACTCTTGACAATATGTAATTTGTGATTGGTATCAAGACTTACATTTCTAAAGAAGTATGCATTACTATAAATTTAAAACTTTACATTGTTACAAGTGAGATATGAAAGCAGCAAAGTTTTAAAAATAAAATCTCAGTCAGGAATACACCGAGGATGATCAGAAAACGTGGTATATTTTTGTTAAAGAGTAGTATATGTACTTGATGTCGTGTAATTGGCTTCCTTGCTTTGTTGTCACATGCCTATTTGGGTTATGATGATTGTTTTTTATTGCTTGCTAGTGTAATTTAAATTTTTTTTACCTTACCTCATTAAATACTTCCCTTCTCATCAGATAAGAAGATTCCTATATTTTCTCATTGTACTATGGATTTTGAAGAAGCCAAAATAGGAGTTACTGAAACTATAACCGTTTTTAGCTATATGCTTGCAGAAATTTTGAATGCCTTTTCCTGTCCTTTTTTGTTTTGGTCATGCTGGTTTGTTGTTATCTTACAAAAATAATCATCTGTAATAGTAGCTGCCATTGTTAAAGTGGGCGTAGTTACTGTATGCTTAGCCTTTGGCTAGATTAGTTGACAGATATCACTGAAAGGTCTCCTTATTACACAAGAAGACAGTGCTATCCCTGCAGAACACAGACTATTCTTTATGTGCACGAGGCTGTTTTAAATGAGTTAAAGAACTGAAGAACCTGCATCTATCTGGTCTTTGTTGTGAGAGCCAGTTCACCACTGCCTTTCTGCTCTTAGAATAGATGCTGTCTGCTACTGACCTACCATAAGAGGGGAAAGGGTTCTAATATGTTTCTTACAGAACTGTGTTTCTTCACCTAGCAGTTGCTCAGAATAGGCTTGGAAGGAATTTTTCTCTTATTTCTGAACCTCTAGAAAGCCTTTTATGCAGAAATATGTGGAAATGTTTAGTGCTCTTTGGCTTTGGAGCAAAATTCAGCATATGCATGAGTTTTCGCAGGACAGGAACGTTTTGAATGGGTCTCTGAGTGTTAGTGTGTGATAAAGATATTTCTTCAGTAAAATTTAGTTCTGATTTAGTACAGCTGCTTATTTCCTATATTGTAAGAAATCATGTTAACAATATTAATTGCCAGTGTAACTCAGATTGTTTTTTCTTTTCGTATTTCTTGTCCATATATTTATCAAAGTAGATTAGTACCAAATTACAGAACTAGACATAGTCAAGATACGTAAATAAAAAAACAAACTGGATGGTTAGAATACTAGGATCCTGCTTCGTGGTTCATAAATGCTGCTTCAATACAACTAGTAGATGACAATAATAATTTGATATAAATGTCAGCAGTATACGCTAAGAAACAAATAGAACCCTGAGGAGAAATAATGATTTTTATCACGGAAGCATGACAGTCAAACCATTCTTCAGAAAAGTAAAAGAACAAACCTCTTAAATGTATTTCTGGGTCTCTGGTCTCCTTCTCTAAGGCCAGAGATTGTTGGGTTTTGTAACTATATTATTTTAGCCTTAAATCATTTAAAGACTTACTTGTTTCGAAAAGAGTAGGTTTGCTTCTCCATTTTCCTGACATGCCATTTACTGCCTAACTGGTCATTAAGACTTACAATTTTTTGAGTATGTTATGTTTCTTTCCTAGAAATAACATTCTTACAAGCTTTTAACTTTTTATTAGCTTTACATTTGTTTCTATGATACGTTTCTTTTAAATTCTCTTTCCACAGAAATCTTGATAATTCTATTGTTCTAAATGGTGCCAGAATGGTCTAAATTCCCTTTCTTGTTTATAACTCCTCCAGAAATTATTTAATAAGTTGTAGCTTTTGAAATTTTGAGACTAATCCTGCCCAAGTTGCTTGTTTGTATGCTATCTTATTTCCACCATTCTAACTGGAGGTGGAGAATGTAGTATGCACAGTTTTATCAGCTTTATCCCCCATTATCTTAAGCTGATTCAAACTATATTGTTTTGTTGGAGATAGGGGTGTTAAATTGTCTAAGAAACTCTTTATCCTGTAGATTGTGTGTGGAGATGTTTTACTGTGATACTTATCCAATATGCAATAAGCAATTTCATCTATAAAAGTAGGACAGACGCTTAAAACAGTAGAAATGTTCTCATATACCAAATATATGGACATATAAAAATAATCTGCAATAAGAATGTTGTTGTATGACAAAACTCAAAATAGAAGTCCTAATTTTATCCCATTTTTCTGTTGCCAGCTTCAGACTCTTCCATCAGCAAGAACCAAATCTGTTCTGACCTGATGCTATGTCTTTGTCAATTGTATTTCACCTAATACTCCTATTTTGGGGTATGACAGGCTTAAAGAATCTGAATCCAAAGTTCACTTTGCTTAAGGGATTAAACTGCATACTACATACTACTTTTTCTGTTGAAAAGGCAGTTGACTTAGCTGATACGTGACTAAGTAGAAACTTTGTCTTACACTTCAGCAAGAGACAGAGGAAGGGCTCTAGTTGGCTACCTGGGGGGGTGGGCTCTTTCTAACACCTAGACTTGAGATCCTACAACCTGGTGCAGATGAGCTAATCACACAGCTGACTGTCAGAGAGCACTCATATTCCAGTCTTTTCCTTTTAATGACATTCTTGCTGTCCTTGGAGTAAGGCCCAGTAGTGTGTTGAACTGGCATGGGGGCAGCATGTGTGTATTCTGTACAGTTGCTGTGACATGTGCTGGTATACGGGATTCTGTTCTCTTAGCATCCTGAAGGTTGTTGTACAATAATTTATGTATATTTGTGTATGCTGTATTATCAACTTAGATATATTAGTCCAATCACATAATAGTAGGAAAATAATTAAGCTGCATCATTAGTAGGTTTGGGTCTCATATCAACATAAATTATCTATGTCCTGTAATTTCTAGAAATTCTGCTCAATAATGGCATAAACTTTTGTAGAGGTAAAATACCAGATTCCCTCTGCAAAGCTTAGAGTATGAAGGTGAAGAGTCTGAGACATCATGTAATATAACGGCTATTTTTACATCTTGAAAATGCCACAGTGTGTCTATACCTTGATGCATCTGAGTTAGTACTGGGAGACTGAATAACAGCAGGAGGGATTAGAGAGCCCTGGGAGCTTTTGTAATACTGGTTTCAGATGTCTGATAGCCCTCTTAGGAAGCATGCAGGACAGAGAAGCCCATTTCATTAGCTTTGTAGCAAGCATCTGTTGCAAACAGAGGCTGGTATTTATTGGCTTGTTTTGTAGGCAGATTAATTTTCAGTGGCTACAGAATATGCCAGAATATCTAAGAGTATGGCTAGGTGCCTTCAGAGCAAGCAATCCAGCCAATGTTTTTACACATTTCAAGTAGGTGGATTTGACTTGATAGGAGATAGAAAATTCAGGCAGGTGATTTACCTCTGTAGCTGAAGACATCTGTCTTTGGAGATTTGAGCCTTCATCAGAAGGGATGATCCTTCTTCATCAGAGTCTGTGAGATTCCACTGAATGTGATGGCTCAGTTTGTGGAGTTAGAGCTTTGGTTGTGAATATTGTCCTGTTAGCAGTCAAATAGTCTCTTTGACAAATGCACCTTTTCACATAGCAGTCTTCAAGAGGTGCTTCATAAAATGACTGTACAGAGAGAGACAACAAAGAGTATATCAAACTGGGACTAGATTATTACCAAACTAGTAGAGGTGTAGACTCAGTAGCTCTCATTTTAGCCCTGAATAACAGAGTGGTTGTTCTGTCATGTTCTCACATTCTGTACAGGTTTGTTTCCCTTTTACAGAAAAACGCTGGAAGAAACAGAGTATGTTTTGACGTGTGAAACTACTTTGATACAAAGATGCAGTGGTTGTCACCTGATGGTGTTTTCCAGCAGGGGCTCTGGCACTGCAGCCTGGGATCCCCAGGGCAGCAGAGGTTCCCCGGGAACTTTCTGGGCGTTACTTGTCTCCTTAATTCAGGGAACGGCTAGCGCTTCTGTCACTGCTCCCCACACTGAGCACTGTTCCTGGTGTGCCTCTGGGCTGACTTGCCCTCAGGACCTCTTTATGTTTGGGTTGCAAGTACCTGGGTGCATATACTTGTAATTCTTGCTTAAGGCCCCCATAATGAGTTCTGTAGGTCCCCAGTAAGTCAGATCATCCAGCGTGTAGAGGATAGTCAGGTGATCAGGCCAAGTCAGCGTGGATTTA